>NC_066585.1:253125280-253302780 GCF_024323335.1 Lathyrus oleraceus | reverse complement strand
ATCCATTCTATTGGTGGACATTATTTCATAGATATTCGACAGCTTAAGTTAAACAAAACCAACTAAATTAAATCTTTTATAAAGAAAAAGAAACCGTACGTAAAAGATGCTGAGAAAAAACTAGTATAAAGTAAAATATCTACCCTCTAAAAATTGATAAGGAGAGGTAATTAATAAATATTCACTACATGTTAAAAATTGACAACCAAATCGAATCAAGGTCTTGTAAACTTTCAATTCATGTTATGAAACTAATAAATGTTTAAAGTATATTTGCACTACTTAGTTACATCATGCAACACAATGATGTGAAGATAGTAATAGTATATTAGTGATATAAATTGATTGATAAATAACAACAAAAATAAGTATTAATCAATTAAACAATTGATGCATGTATAAAATTTGCAAAAAATGAGTAGCTAGAAATTAATCTAGTCAAATGTGAGACATGGTCATGTTGTTATCTGGACGATTATTCCCTTTTATGTGTTGTTTCGTCGTATTCTTTGGATTTTACCTTCCTTGACAGTTTGGTGTGAGTGCATATGGACACACGTGCATGGTTGTTTTTTCTCACAACAATTTTAACAGGTAGCTAGCCGTCCGATATGTTTATGTAATGCCAAATCTTGTTTGATGTTTCTCTTTTATTTCAAACCTAACACGGATATAGACACAGATACTAGTCTCGATCAAATAATTTTTATTAAATTTTATTTATATGAGTCAAATTTTGAATTACTTTAGTTCGTGATATTTGTTCCGCATAAATATCTAAAGATGTTTCGAAGTTGTTGAGTAAGTTTCGGCAAGGGTTAGAGATATCCTTATTTTTTAAAGCGCAGTGTGGGTAACCATTAATAACCAAAGACGTTATGTAGTGTGGATTAAATACGAGTCTGATCTCTAGTGTGGATCAAATATGAGTCTGACTTATAACTTTGGACTAATGATTGAGTCTTATTGTTATTAGATCTCTGACCAGCCCAATATTTGTACATTGCAGGATTTCTATGCATTGTAAAGGGTTTTATTTTTGGCAATTTTAGCTTTTTCTTCTAGTGAAAATTTTTTTTACAGCATTTTAATGGGTGTGTATCTATCCATCATAATTTTTTGAGAAATGACATGCACTTTCATATTGACTAGGTTTAAAAGACACACAATATATGCCTTTTGTGGAACATGAACATTAAAGAAGGTGCTTGTGATTGGGTTGCCTTCTCTTTCCAGTCACACTCACAAATGAGACATAATGATTTCCTCTTTAGTACGAAAATAGCACTTGCTTTGATTCAAATGGCTTTAGCTACGAGGGTCCTTCACCATCACCCATATTTCAGTAACCTGTTTTATACAAAGGCATATGAATATGATTATGTAACCTTTATGTACATGTACTATAACAACAAGGTAAACAACAATTTACTATTACCCACATGAGTTGTACAATTATTTGGATTCAGATACCAAAATAGTTATACGCCATAGGTTTAGTATTCAGTCCATCCTTGGATGTTACTTGCGCCAACTCTCTTCGGGTATATCACGATTTCATATTGTGGTCCACAATCGCAATTAGGGTTGCAAAGAAGATTTTAAATTGTTGCTAGAGTTACTAATGCATATTTTGGCCTAATTCTTGTTGCGACTAATTACATATAGTCAAATCTAACTCACTATATTCTGATACAGATTGATGAGTCGTAGATGTGACCACAACGACATTATTTGATGATGTGGTCAGCTATTCAAAATCATACAAGTAAAACATTTTAAGTCTTTGCAAAGGAATTGTATTTACTATCCTACATCGATCACATTTGATTATTATATTCAAACTTACATTGACAAATATGAATGAAAGAGACAGAATTGACTTACAACAACTGAATTAAGAGTTAAAAGGAATCGGAGGTGTAAGAATTCAAATTGTGACGAGAATGTAAATACATCATACCAATTAACCATATAATGAAATTTTTTTCAAATTTTAGGAGTTTCTTACTATTTAATACATATATGTATATACAATAGATATATAAAACTATATAATAAAAAGATGAAAAAGGTTATTGGATGAAAAAGATTATAAAACTAAGAAAAGAGAAAGCAAAACAAATTATGGGATAATCATTCCAAATGGAGATCAACTTTCTTCCAACCTCATCATATGTGTCATCATACACCTTTGCTTCTTCACCTCCCCTCTCCCTCTCCCTCCCTCCTCCTTTATCTCTCTCACTCTCTCTGTCTCCTTTAACTTTTCACCGCCTCCCACAGCATCTTCCATTTTTTTATTCCACCTCAAAAGTAGATAATTATATCAAATATAAAAAAAACCATGCATATGAAGAGAGAGAAAGTGAAATCACATCTTGTTCCATATATCATCACTTCCTTTTGTTTAGGGTTAAAGCCATATATATAACTAACAACAAACCTATCTTCCCATATTCTCTAAGCCTAAGTTTTTCTCTTTGTAAGTTTCTTATATTCTAAATTTGAATTAATCAAACAAATTTAACATGTTAACAAAGATGGATGAAGTAGAAATCACAAATGTTAGTTTCCTTCAAAATTCAACAACTAGTACTTCTATTAATCCTCCTCCTTTGAAGAGAAAAAGAAACCTCCCCGGAAATCCAGGCATGTTAATTTTCTCTTTTATTTTATGATTGATTTTTATATATAGCTAGGTATATTCAAACTTCAAAGGTAATTTACTTTTTTTGATAATAAAAATGATAATTTGTTATTATGAGAATCTTTTTATTTGCATACAGATCCTGAAGCTGAAGTTATAGCTTTATCGCCGAAGACTTTAATGGCTACAAACAGATTCTTGTGTGAAACTTGTGGGAAGGGTTTTCAAAGAGATCAAAATCTACAACTACATCGACGTGGACATAATCTTCCATGGAAGCTTAAGCAGAGAACAAACAAGGAAATAAAGAAGAGAGTTTATGTCTGTCCGGAGAAGACCTGTGTTCATCATGATCCTTCAAGAGCACTTGGTGACTTAACTGGGATAAAAAAGCACTTTTGTAGAAAGCACGGTGAAAAGAAGTGGAAGTGTGAGAAATGCTCAAAACGCTATGCTGTTCAGTCTGATTGGAAAGCTCATTCAAAAACATGTGGTACTAGAGAATACAAATGTGACTGTGGAACTATCTTTTCAAGGTAACTAACTAGTAACTAACCTATCCAAAATATCTCAGTGTTTTTCCGATCACAACTTTCTTATCAAAATCCGATAAAAAAGTTTTCGTTACTTTGAAAGATTAGTATCTGTAACTGCACGCTGAGGTAACTGATATAAGGATTAAATTTTAAAAGTGGTTTGGCAGATTGGACTATATGTTATTTGGCTTTTGAGAGTAAAAAGAGAATGATGCTTAATTAGTCCAAAACAAATTAAGGAATTGAACAAAGATTAATTAAGCCAAAAGAAGTTTTTTATAAGCCTTTTTTTTTTTGTAGTCTTTGCCCTAAAAGACAAAAGTTCATGATTTGGAATTATCTAAGTTCATTAACCTCATTTACCATACATAGGCTTGATTGTAAAAGTCTTCATGTAGTACGAATGTTTCTAGTCTCTCTCATTTTGACTTTTGTTCAAGAAATCTCGTAATTCAAAATTCTTTCTGAGTATAAATAAAGTCTCATCGGTTCGCAAATTCTAGCTCAAATGGCATAAGACAATATTGTTATGTCAGACGTCATCACCAGAGTTCAAATCCTGATACTTAAAATTGTGTGTCTGAGTTTTTAATAATTATTACTACTTAATCCACATACCCAAAAATAAATATGTAAGTAAAGTCTGATGAATGATTGCTCCGTCTGAACTCAAACTTTTGTTCATCTGAATGATTCGTTTTAAACTAAAGCTCGTTATTATTATTATTATTATTTGGATATTATGTTAATGGTTTATGAATATATTTGGTTGAGCAGGAGAGATAGCTTCATAACTCATAGAGCTTTCTGTGATGCCTTAGCAGAAGAAACAGCAAGGGTAAGTGCAGCATCAGAAATAAACCAGAACTCATTAAGGGGTAACATTGGTAATTACAACATAATGGGAACATCTTTAGTCCCTAACAACATGTCAACCCATTTTCCTTCAATTTTCAAAACAATTTCATCTCCTGATCATCATCATCATGAAACAACATCCAATCAAACTAGAGGACTCTCCCTTTGGACGAACCAAACATCTCAGCCTCACGAAACAATGATAACCGCCAACGGAAACACTAACTTGCATGAGATTCATGTTAATCAGCATCTTGACTCGTCGTCAAGAGGATTAATATTCGGTGGGATTGAGAATCCGAACTCGAATAATTATCAGCTAAATTGGGTTTTCGAAAACAAACTTCCCACAAATTGTAGCCAAGAGTTAATTACTAGCGCAACAACTTCACTTCCTTTAGGAATCAATAATGTTAATGTTAAGGATGTTGTTGCTACTCATCATCATCATGATGCTACAAGCCAACAAATATCTTCCTTGTATAGCTCACAACACCAAATACCAACACATCAAACATCATCGTCCGCAAACATGTCAGCTACAGCTTTGTTACAGAAAGCTGCTCAAATTGGAGTAACCTCGACCGACACATCATTCCTCGGAAGCCTAGGTTTGAAATGCAGTGATAATACTAATATTGATGTGAACAAGTTTGGTGGTGGTAATGCTGGTATCTATGGCTCAAGTTCATTACTCATTAGTCTTGGAAATGAGGAAGATCATAACACTACTGCATGTGATTTCTCACAAATGCACCCTTCTAAACGTAGACATGTTCAGAATGAAGAGAATGGAGGTGGAGGGCAAACTAGAGATTTTCTTGGTGTTGGTGTGCAAACAATTTGTCACCCTTCATCAATCAACGGATGGATTTGATTTTATCATGTATATATATATTCACTTATGAATTATGATCTTTTATTTTTTTCAGAATACAAATTTATGTCTGTCATGTCAGATCCACTGCATTCACGTATTCAGCATATCAGCAGTCGTCTAATCGTCTGATATTGATAAGACTATCTAAATATTAGGTTTAAATTTAGAGTGTCTAATGTCGATTGAACGGTTACCCATGTCTCGACTTCGTGGACAAGGAGTTACTTAACAATAAAATAAAAAAGGATGAAAGAGTATCTGAAAACTTTGCAAGGAGGAAAAGGTGGGAAATGAGTGCATGATGGAGTGTGAAAAGTTTGTTGTTAGAAAAATATTGAAGGGCTTAAAGGAGAGAAAGAGAGATCCATGCATATTCTTTTGAAAGCTGAAAGCTGATCCCTTTTGAAAATGGTGGCTTTATTTTAATTTTTTTATAAAGAGAATGTGATTGTGGAGTAGTGGGGGCAAAGCAAAGGACAAGTTTGGGAACTCCATTATTGATTACTTTCATATCTGTTGTTGTGATTCTTGTCTTTGTCAAACTGGGCTTAATTAAAAGAGAATTTTTTTCAAGTGACAAAAAAAGAGCATCATTCTTTCTAGTACAAATAGGCTTTTAGCTTATAGATTAAAATAATTAATTAATGTGCTCTTTTCATTCACCTTTTAGTACAACTATATTGGCTAAAATTTTGTGCATGCATTAGAATGAACCTAAGAAGATCGAGGAGACACACTACATTCTTTATTGTTGTAAGTTTTTTCTTTCTCTTCCTTTTTCCACTTGCTCTTCTTTTCATGCACTCGCGGAAAGTGCAGTATTACATATATATATATATATATATATATATATATATATATATATATATATATATATATATATATATATATATATATATATATATATATATATATATATATATATATATATATATATATATATATATATATATATATATATATATATATATATATATATATATATATATATATATATATATATATATATATATATATATATATATATATATATTCACTGCCTCTACTATTTATTTATTAATTCATATTGTTTACAAATTAAATGAGTTACACTAGAACGGATTAGAATCATCTTAAACATGGAGTATATGTCAATTTCTTAGTATCTTTAGTATCATTTATAAGTTCTTTTTTAATTTACTAAAATGGATGAAAATATACAAAACGTTGAATCAACAAAGATGCTAAACTAATAATATGAGTGAGTTTGATGCAAATAGGTTACTGAAAGTATAGATTAAATAGTTATTTTATAATCTCGACTTTTAAATTAAGTTTTTGAAAGAAGTTGTATGTAATTTAGAATCTAAAGTCGATTAAGATAGTCTTTATGAGGAGGAGATTGGGGCTATGACTAGAGTTATTATGGATATTTGTTCTTATTAAGGATTAAAAAATTTCTATTGTACTAGAGATTTAAATATTTTATTCATGTATGTATCAAAAGTATGGGAGAAGAAATACAATTTTAACTATTAGATTTAGTATTATAAATAATATATACTATGACGATGATTTCATTTTATATATTGAAAAATTGAAGTATAATTCATAGACGTACGTTTTATATATATATATATATATATATATATATATATATATATATATATATATATATATATATATATATATATATATATATATATATATATATATATATATATATATATATATATATATATATATATATATATATATATATATATATATATATATATTGGTTGAGAGAATTCTCAGATACCTGGTCTTTAGAATTTAGAATCAATTCTAAGAATCTGGTCTTCAGAGTTTGTTGACACAGTTCAGAGTTGATTTAAGCACATGGCTTCAGAGTGTAACAGTTACAGAAGCTTCAGAGTAATAAATCCTTGGATGAATAGATGTCAGAAGCATTAAGATAGAATTCAGAGCTTGATCAACTTTGTAAACACATAATCTAGAGTCATAGGGCACTAATTTCAGAGTCTGATGATGTTACACGTCATTTAGTCAGAGTCAGAACTTGAATATAAAATCTGCACATTGAGAAAAATTATTAAGGTACAAAATTGTTCTCTAAAATACTATGTATTATTATCATTAAAATATAAGGTTAGATGCATAATCAAATCTTGTTCTAATCGTTATTGTTGTTATTGTTGTTATTGTTGTTGTTGTTGTTCTTATTCTTGTTGTTGAGACCCTAAATCCTAAAGGTTATTTATTGACGTTGTTTTTATTGATATTGTTGTTGATGTTGTTGTTCTTTTTGTTGTTGACATTGATATTGAGATTATGTTTTTTGTGATTCTTTGTGTAGCTCTCATCTTGTTTCGTTGAGTTGAGTTTATTACATCTAATGTTGATTTTTTGTTTCACTAACCCGTCTTTGAACATATAACCTAGCAAATTGATTTTGGAAATAATCATATGCAAAATTATGTTGTATCTGAAACTTATCTCACAGTGATTAATCATTTTCTAGCATTCTACAACTCATCACTCACCTCATTTTGTTTTATTGTTAAAATTTCTCCAATACTTCTAGGTTTTGTTCAACTTTCTTCCATATTTCTTCATTTTTCAAAGCATCATGTTATATGCTTTCAAGAATGAATTAATAGAAAAGGAAGTGTTGAATAAAGAACTTGAAACATTTGAGAGATTTGAGAGATTTTAACCATAAAATAGTGTGAGTTGAAGGATGCTTCAAAATCACTAATCAATGTAAGTTGTTCTTCAAATATAACACAATTGTTCATATAATTATTTTCCTAACCAATTGTGAGAAGTTATATGTTTATTATAGGGTTTAGTAAAATAAACAATTCACATTATATTTAATAAACTCAAAATTATTTTACCATTGATTTTATTAGATAATAGAGGTAAAAATGTGTTATATCTGTCGGTGAAATTACAAAAACGAGGGGACATGTGTTTTCAGCATTTCAGAATTCGAAAAAGGTCTCTCTGGGGATCGAACCCATGACATCTTCACATGCCCTTCGATTATTTTAAAATCGAGAGGTAAAGTTTGCACTTTTCATGACGCCCTTCGTTATCTGGCCTATGCAGTCGGGATTAAATGCATTTCGCATCCGAGGTTAAAAGTGCTTTTTCTAGTAGTGGTTTGATGATAGCTGAATTGAAGGGGTGCGTAAAAATTTTCAATAGGTTGTTAGTAACTTCTCTAATCATTTTACTAAATCTCTTGTGGATAGACTCTTTCTTTCTTATTGAGGATAATGTTGCATTTACTATTCTCTTTCTTCTCCTTGAGTTATATTGGGAAGTGGCTCAATATGATGGCAATAAGAGTCATGGTTCTGATGAGTTTAAATCTTTCTTTTGGAGAAAATTTTGGTATCTACTTAAGGTAGATTTGAAAGTTATGTTTGAATATTTCCATTGCTTAGCATCGCTTTCTCGAAGCTTCTTCTCTTATTTTATGACCTAAGGTTGAGTGCCTATTGTCTCAACTGAGTGATTTTTGGCCTAGCTCCCTGGTGGAATAATGTTGGTTGATGAAGTTTTGGCCTCTAAAAAAATGTGATGGATAAAATTATTTATCCTAATCAATAAGCTTTCCTTAAAGGGAGGTTCTTGGTGGATGGGGTGGTGGTTGTGAATGAGTTAATTGACTTGGCAAAGAAAAACAAATTAACTTGTCTCATTTTAAGGTGTGAAAATGTGTGATTTACTTTGTTGGAGTTTTGTATATTCTTATTAGATCCTTGTTTAATAATAAGTAGAGATCATGGATGTGTGTTTATGTATTTTCTGGGAATCTTGTTGTGTTTGTTAATGGGTGTCGCGCCACGAAAATACCTTAGTGCATTGTATGCTCGAAGATACAACAAAGTCGTCACCGAACTTTATTTATTCCCGAAAGAAAGGGAAAATATCAATAAAAGCTAGGGGAAGAGAAAGGAAGTCGGTTATGCAAGGGGAAGGTGTTAGCATGCCTCACATCCATCGTACTCAACGATAATCATTTTGATTGTTTTTTGCATGAATGAGTGCTACTATTTAAAGATTACTTACGAAAGGTAAAAAAAAGGTTTAATAATTAGTGTGCTAGCCAAGGATTCAAACCCTCATGCCTATGTATCCTCATAATGCAATAAGGAAATCAGAGTTTCGTAGTTCGTGGTATCAAGGATAGGAAATAAAAAAGAAAGTGATAGAAGTGGTTGAAATGGTGTTTAAATTGAACAAGAGGTAAAAGTTTTTAGATCAAAAGGATAAAAGAATTGGTGTTTTAACCGAGAATCGGTGATTAACTAATGTAGGAGTTGTAGGGTTTGTTAACCAAGAAGTGGTGATTAAACCAAAGGAAGAAAGTGCAAGGGTTTGTTAACCAAGAAGTGGTGAGTAACCCAAAATGATAGAATATGGTATTTTAACCAAAAATTGATGATTAACCAAAAGAAAGGGAATGTTAACCAAGAAATGGTGATTAACCCAAAAGAAAGGAAATGAGTGGTACTTTAACCGATAAACAGTGATTAACCACAAGAAAGGGTATGTTAACCATAAAAGGTGATTAACCCAAAAGAAAGGAAGTGAGTGGTATTTTAATCGATATACGGTGATTAACCACAAGAAAGGGTATGTTAACCATAAGAGGTGATTAACCCAAATAAAGAAAGAATGGTATTTTAACCGATGGACAGTGATTAGCCACAAGAAAGGGTATGTTAACTATAAGAGGTGATTAAACCAAAGAAAGAAAGAAAGAAAGAAAGAAAGAGTGGTATTTTAACCGATAGATGGTGATTAACCACAAGAAAGGGTATGTTACCATAAGAAGTGATTAACCCAAAGAAAGAAAGAGTTTCTTGAATTGGGAAAAGTGTTACTGGATTGGAAGTGAGTTGTGAAATGAGGAAACTGTTGTGAAAAGTATTGTTTGAACCAAAGGTTGTATTGTTTGAATCCATAGGTAGGTGCGTCTGAACCAAAAGGTGTGGCGGTAACCAATGAATGGTGTGGCAAATGAAATAACAGAGTATGGCGGTAACCAATAAATAATATGGCCAAAAAGGAAAAAGGAGAGTGGTGGTAACCAATAAGTGGTGTGGCCCTAGAGGAAAAGAGAGTGTGACGGTGTCGCGGTGAGAATCGGATATCAAGCTATTGTATTAACTTGAATCACAAAACGTTGAATGTTCACCATCGAACTTTAATTTATCCAAGGGAACGGGAAAAGATCGAATAAAATCCTAATTATGCAAAGTAAAAATAATGTGAAGAGATCTAAGGTTCGGGGGTTGGTTATACTAAGGGAAGGTATTAGCATCTTAAGTATTTATAGTATCCTATAGGAACCTTTTAAAAGTATTTGTGTTATGTTATTATTTGTTTGCTATTGTTTGGAAATATTTTATTGGGAATGACCTAAAGGTTTTATTAAGTTTTCTCACCAAAACTTCGTGGTCATGTGCCTATGTATCCTTATAAGAATGGAATTAGAGCAACTGTACTTCACCTAACTAAGGGTGAAAGAACACTTGATAAGGATCAAGGTTCCAAAGGGGGAAGCAAGTGTTCATAACAAACACACTTACAAGAGTTACAAACTCTTACTTAAACCTAAGTTAAAAGTGAAAATGACTCTAACAAGGTCAAAGGAGAACTAGGGATTGCTAAACTACATATGACATTAAGTCAATAAAGAGTTTTTTCCCTTGGATTTGGGCAAAAAGATAAACAAAATATAAGCAAGATGTTCAAGCATGACATCCACAAAGATAAGTAAATGATAAAGAAAGATGTTCAAGCATGACATCAAAGGTAAACAAATGGTAAAGAAAGATGTTCAAGCATGACATCCACAAAGATAAGCAAATGAAGAAGATGTTCAAGCATGAAATCTACAAAGATAAGCACACGATAAAGAAGATGTTCAAGCATGACATCAAAGGTAAACAAATTGTAAATAAAGGTGTTCAAGCATGACATCCACAAAGATAAGCAAATGAATAAGATATTCAAGCATGACATCAACAAAGATAAGCACATGATAAAAAATATGTTCAAGCATGACATCAACAAAGATAAATAAATGGTAAATAAGATATTCAAGCATGACATCAACAAGGACAAACAAGGATGCAGAAGATGTTCAAGCATGACATCAACAAGGACAAACAAGGATGAAGAAGATGTTCAAGCATGAGATCCACAAAGGTAAACACATGATAAAGAAGATATTCAAGCATGACATCTACAAAGATAAGAAAATGGTAAAGAAGATGTTCAATCATGACATCAACAAGGACAAACAAGGATGAAGAAGATGTTTAAGCATGACATCGACAAACGTAAACACATGATAAAGAAGATGTCCAAGCATGATATCTACAAAGATAAGCAAATGAAGAATATGTTCATACATGACATCAATACAAAGATATGGAAGCATGATCATAACAATATCAAGGATGGTATGTAAGCACATATGTGCAACATGTGAACATGAACAAAGATACAACAACATTAATCAAAGATGTATAAAGTTAACATGAATATGAATGACATGGATATATCATCATGAAGAAACAAAGATGAATAACATAACAATGCATGAACATGTATATAGATGTCATAATAAGTATGAATGAACATGTATATGGATGTCATAATAAGTATGAATGACATGTATATGGATGTCATAATAAGTATGAATGAACATGTATATGCACGAAGTAAGACATGGTTTAGACATAACATCAACTTAATCATAAAAACAAGTTAAGGTATTCAAGACATGCATGTTAAGGTTCAATATGATCACAATCAAAGGTTCAACATCACACAAAAGGTTTGAACACGTAATCATACAAGTCATACAAAGACATGTTATCACAAGTTTAAAGCATTTGCAAACACATAAACAAAGACAAACACAAGGGCACACGTGCACACAAAGGTTCAAAAAGACATGAAAGAATGACATGTGAATCATAAACCAATGGCAAAGTAATAACATACAAGTTCATGGCATAGTAACAAAGTTCAAAGCACATAAACACGTAAGCATACATTAAAGTAAGTCAAAATTAGGTCAAAAACTAAGAGGCGCATATTAACAACATCAAACAAAGTTCAATATGATGCACAACATTCATACAAGTCATGTTGATCAAGAAAAATTAAAGTATCGATCAAAGAAGGTTATATGAAACCCTAAAATAATCCTAAAAAGGTACCAACTTTGGATAAGCATAAGTATGTGAAAAATAAATCAATTATGGAATTTCTTTTCACCATCATAAAATAGACAAAATTATGAACACATATCAAAAACAATTGCTCAAAAAGGCTTAGGGATCATCAAGTTATGAGCCTTTGAAGTTATGAAAAACAACAAAAATAAATAGGCAAAAAAATACAATGAATAAAATGGGTATGGGGCAAAGGGGATTCAAACCCCAGACCTTTGGCACACACAAAGCCTTAACATGCACGCTTCAACCACTAGGGTGGTAATACACCCACTAATTTATTTGCAAACAATTAAATAAGTAATAAATCAAGTTCTAGAAATTGGAAAATGGCACCATCATCATCTTCTTCACCCTCACGACCACACTTCCATGGCCAAAACTTAACTTGCTCATTCATTAACCAAATGCAATGAAGTAAACGTGAAAGTTTCTTAGACTTTTACCAGGAATTTAAACATGTACTTATCATTAATTTATTTAAATTGTATCTCACAAATTTAAATCAAAACCAGAAGAACCCTAAAAATTCAAAATGAAATTAAATATCTATGAACAACAATCAATGCCCAAAATGTTAGGGCTTTCATTCCTCACATCCAAACAAGCATTGTGGTATCCAGAAATGTTCAAAATGATGCATGAATATGGGAGTTCGAATTTGTAGAAACCTTACCTATTGGAGAAGGTCTAATGCCTCTTCTATTGGTTAAAGATGAGAACTGATGATCCGGTGAGCTTGCTTAAACCCTAGGGAAGCTGTTTGATTGCTCACTTGTGCTTGAGAACCCCTGGATTCTTCTGACCAACTCAACTTGCAAGTGTGCAAAGTGAGAGTTTGAAAATTATGATGGAGGTGTTACAGTGATGAATATTTGTATTGGTTAAATTCTAATGGATGTATGGAAGTTGTTTGGATGGTTGGTTTGCAAAGAAATTGCAAGGAGAAGGGATTTCAAAAAAATGGACTTTGAAGCTTTTATGGAGTTTCAAACTACCACTATGAGTTCCTTTGAGATTTAAGGTTAATTGAGGTGTTTTAATGGTTTGAAAAACTTATCTTTGATGTTTAGAAGGTGTTTGGATGGTTGGTTTGAAGAATTTTCAACAGAAATGGAATTTGGAAGTTTGAGGTTTGGAAGTTAAAATAATTGAGTTTTGGGTGCAATTCTTGATGTCTTGAGTTATGAGGCTTGGACATCTATTTATAGAGGCTCTAAAGGGCTCAAGTAACTTTTATAAATTGATCTTAGTTCAATTTAAATGTTGGTTTGGATGTTTGGTTTCATTTTATACAAAAATGCATGTTAGCTTCATGATGAAAAGGTGGAGTGAATCGAGGATCTTTGCCATGATTTTCTGAAGTCTAGGAGGTTGCTTCTGGCTTTAGAGGTTAAGTGTGATCATAGAAAACAATTTAGAGGCTCAATGCAAGAGTTGTTGACAAAAGTGATCCTTTATGCAAATGGATATCAAGTTTTATGCAAAATGTTCCAAAAATGGCATGGTGAAATGGATAAAAGCTCAATTCTTTGTGTAATGCACCAAAGACTTGTGTAAATTTCTGATTATGGAGAGATTTGTACACAAAAGAACCTGAAATCAAGGGATTTTCACATTTGAAATGGTTTTCATCTAAGAATTCATGATGAATATGACTTGAAATTCAAGTTTGGAACCATAACTTCCCATTTTAGAAACTCATAGATAATGCATGGGAAAAAATATACTTGTACTTTTTGGAAAACCCAAGACATGCTCTACAACTATCATGTTTTGAGTTTTTTCTAAATAAAAGTGGATCATAATGAAAATTGGCTCCAAAGTTTATTACTTTTTAGGGATCAAAGCTAACTTGAAAATTTTCTAAGTGTTTCAACTTGAGACACCAACTTCATGGCCTCATAACTCAAAATTCTTGCACTTTTAGGGAATCAACCCTCTAGGACAAAGTTGAAGTATGGAACAATAGATTTAATTTATTCTTTGGATCAAATAAAATGGCTATTTAGATTAGAAGTTATGGCTTTGGGAAGTTTGCCACTTTTGACATGAAATTTGGATACTTAGTGAAATTTTCAATGTCTTCAAGATTGCCCTTTTTGCAAGTAACCTCAATTTCTTGGTTTTTCTTGATCAAATTCATCAATTAAACGTATCTTTATGAAATTTAACTTTAGAAGTTCATATTTGATCATAAATCTCAAAAATCAAAGGTTTGACTTTGTAGTGCATTAGTTATGTTTCAAATGAATTTAAATTTCTTGATCTTCAGTGAATTCAAATTCTTGAGCGAATTGAACATCATGGATGGGCTCTAAGGATGTAATTGAGTGTGTTTAGTCATGTCTCAAGGCTTGAGATCATGTCTTGATCAAAATTCTCAGATGAAATTGAATATCGTTGAGAAGCCCTAATTGGTGAGCCAAATGAAAGTGAAGCTTAATGCACTTGTGATTAGGCCATAATACACTTATTTATTGATGGAGAGAGATCTCTTGAGTGTATGAGAACTTGGTTTATTGATGATCATCCCAAAACATTGACTGATAAATCATTTGAGCTATTTGAGGGAAACATTAATTCACAGATGAAACAAAACTAGGCATATCTTGATCTTGAGGTTAGCTATGCATGAATGATGTCTAGGATGCAAATGATTGTGAAATATAGGGGTAAAATTTGACGTGTGACTGATGGTAACCAATATATGGTGTGGCCCCAGAGGAAAAAGAGTATGGCGGTAACCAAGAAGTGGTGTGGCTTTAGAGAAAAAAAGGTATGGCGATAACCAAGAAGTGGTGTGCCCATAGAGAAAAATAGGTACGACGATAACCAATAAGTGGTGTGTCCAACAGATTATGGTTCAGTGAGGTGATTAACCCCAAAAAATCATGGAAGTCGAAAGAACGTAGTGTTTGATCCAAACAGTAAGTGTATTGTTGATGTGTTGAAGAATATGAAGTTCAAAGATAGAGAAAATGGAGGAAGATGAGGTGTGTCACCAACCTGCAATATCGAGATTCGTCTTGGGAGATGTTGAAGAATCTGAAATTGAGTATGAAAGTGTAAATATAAGAGGAAAATGCTCTAGATAGATTTGAAATCCTTAGCTTTGTTCATAATAGTTTCTTCTTCTTCTACTTCTTCAAAGACCTAGTCCGTAGGATCCTGTTATTGCTCTGTGATTGTTGATTGTGATTCTGAGTGTGTGGAGTATGCTTGATAGTTGCAGAGAGATTCAAAGGGAGAGGATTTTAAGAGGTGATTGTATGGTGAGTGATGAGTGTAATGATTGAAGAGTGGTCAAATCTCCCCTTGAATATGAGAGTGATGAATGATTATATAAGAGCTTGAGCTTGTAACCGGTTAGGTCATCTCCAGTCAGGCACTTAGAAAATGTTGGGTAATTAAATTCTGCTAATCTTCACAATGTAAGTTGGTTAAATGCTAGAAACTCTGTTAAAAATTAGTTAAAATCTGTTATGAGTTCAGTTTAGTTTGTTGAGTTAGTTTGTTTGTTGTAATTTCAATTAGATTGGATTTTTGCCGGTTAAAAACTATGTTATGTTAATTGGGTCCTTGAATTGATTTAGTTAAAGTCTGCTGTAATGTTGATTTATCTTGATTTAATTAGTTAGCAAGTGAAATAGTTGGTGTTTCTGTCACTTTAGTCATGTTAAGGTAAATTAGGATGAAAATTGATTATGATGCTTGAACTTAAAATTAACTAAATGTTAACTATTATTTGCATTGTGGCTAAGAATTGGATGATGTTAGATACTTGTCATTGAAGATTCAGTTAATGAAATTAGCTCTTGTCAATTTCGGTTATGTACTTGAATTTGAAATTTAGTTATTTAGTTGCTTGCAAAATTTAGAATTAAGCTTGGTTGTTAACCTGATTGATCCATAGGGTTTTCAAGTCTTTATCTCCTTAATTGGGTCTTTTCAAAACCTTTTCATTTTCAATATCATTATTAACAAACAAATGACGTTTTGCATAACAAGGAAATGTAAGAGAAGTACAAATCACAAAATTGATAGGAAAAGTTTGTTTTTATTCAAGAATGGTAGCTTGCAAATGGCAAGAGATCCATGGAGTGTTACATTTTGAAAATGGCAATAGGGAAAGGTTTACATTGAATCCAATAAGCATACTATCCCTAATAACTAAGATTTTCCCAAAACTTTGCTTCTGACGAGAGCAACTGGATTGATTTTCAACTTTGATTCTTTAGTAATGGAAAACACCATTAGATATATTCAAATTCCTTTTGTCCCTAATGTTTTCAGGACTGTCCTTTTGGGTTTTCAATCCACCGGGACGCTCTTTTTTGCCTAAACCGCCTTTTCCGGTTTTCAACTTAGTGAGCTTTCATTTTTTATTTTTACCCCTAACTTTTGCCTGGATCTCCTCCATATGTTATAATCCACCGGGATACCCATTTTTTCCTAAGTCGCCTTTTTAGGTTTTTGACTTAGCGGGTTTTATTTAGGCATAATATTTTTTTGACCGCGTCAGAGTTCACAGGGTGTGCAAGCTCTTCACCATCCATAGTTGTGAGAATCAAGGAACTTCTAGAGATTTTTTTCTTAACAACATATAGGCCTTCAAAGTTGGGATTACACTTTCCATGTATATCCTTGTGTACTGGCAAGATCTCCTTCTTTGAATTCACGAAGACGGAATTTCTTGTCAAACGCCCTCTTGATTCTCTTCTAGTATAACTGACCATGGCACATAACAGTCATTCTATTCTCATCAATGAGGTTCAATTGGTCATATTTGTTCTTGATCTTTTTAGCTTCCTCTAGCTTGGTCTCCATCAAGACTCTCAAAGATGGTATCTCTACTTCAGTTGGGATAACTGCATCCATCCCAAACACTAGAGAGACAGAGGTTGCCCTGTTGAAGTGCGAGCTAAGGTTATGTATCCATGCAAAGCAAAGGGTAACATTTCATGCCAATCTTTGTAATTTTTCACCATCTTTTGCAAGATTTTCTTGATATTCTTATTTGAAGCTTCAACAACTCCATTCATCTTCGGACGATGTGGAGAAGAGTTGTGATGTTCAACCTTGAAGGTCTCACACAGCTCTTTCATTTTTTTTGTTCATATTTGTCCCATTATCCGTGATGATTCTGCTTGGAACTCTATAGCGACAGATAATCTGGTTCTTGATGGAGCGGGCAACCACTTATTTCGTTACGTTGGCGTAGGAAGAAACTTCTACCCATTTGGTGAAGTAGTCAATTGCAACCAAGATGAAACGGTGACCATTAGAAGATTTGGGCTCAATTGCCCCAATCATGTCAATGCCCCACACTTAGAAAGGCTAAGGTGATGATAAAATATTCAACAGTGTCGGAGGCACGTGCACCTTGTCAGCATAGATTTGACATTTGTGACATTTTCTGGCATAGTTGAAACAATCAGACTCCATGGTCAACCAATAATAACCAGCTCTCAAGATCTTCCTAGATAAGGCATGTCCATTGGCGTGAGTTCCAAATGATCCTTCATGAATCTCTTTGATCAACAGGTCTGCTTCGTGTCTGTCCACGCATCTGAGCAAAACCATGTCATAGGTTCTTTAATATAGCACCTTGTTACTAAGGAAGAATTTGGATGCCAGCCTCCTCAAAGTCTTCTTATCTAGGGTTTTTGCATTCATTAGGTATTCTTTATTTTGCAAGTAGCTCTTGATATCATAGAACCACGGTTTCTCGTCAATTTCTTCTTCAACCAATAGACAATAAGTTGGCGCAGTTTTTCGCTCAATTATAATGAGTGGTGCATCATTGAGAAATCTGACTTGGAACATAGAGGCTAACATAGACAAAGCATCTGCTATCTAATTTTCTTCTCTCGGAACATGATGGAAGGTAATTTCATCAAAGTACTTTATCCATTCCACAATGTGAGCGTGATATGGGATTAACTTCTCATCACGGGTTTCCCATTCACCTTTGACTTGGTATATCACTAAGGTTGAGTCTCCATACACTTCAAGGATCTTGATTCAGGTGTTAATTGCACCTTCAATATCCAAGATACATGCTTCATACTCTGCAATGTTGTTGGTACATTCAAAACACAATATTGTTGTGAAAGGAGTATACCCACCATTGGAATTCATCAACATGGATCCCACACCATGCCCCATGCAATTGGAGGAACCACCAAACATCATCTTCCAGCGAGAACCTGGCTCGGGACCTTCATCTGGGCTTGGAGTTTCACAAACTTTAACCAACATAATTTCTTCATCTGGGAAATCAAACTTCAATGACTCATAGTCTCCAATAGGATGATTATCAAGGTAGTCATACAAAATACTTCCTTTGATATATTTTTGGGTTACGTACTGGATGTCGTATTCAGATAACAACCTGTGCCAACGGCCAAGTCTTCTAGTTGGAGCAGGCTTCTCAAAGATATACTTTATTGGATCCATTTTGGAGATCAACAAAGTAGTGTGACAAATCATATACTTCCTAAGATGTATGGCAACCCATGATAAACCACAACAAGTTTTCTATAAAAGTGAATATATTCTTTCACAATCAGTAAACTTCTTGCTCAAGTAGTAAATGACATGTTCTTTCTTTACAGTTTCATCATGTTGACCTAGTACGCAACCCATGGATCCTTCGAGCATAATCAAATACATGAAGAGAGGCTTCCCTGGAATAGGTGGAATCAAGATATGAGGTTCTTGCAGATAACCTTTAATCGTCTCAAAAGCTTGCTGACAATTAGAATTCCATTAAATTGCTCGATCCTTTCGAAGCAATTTAAATATACGCTCACATATAGCAGTCATGTTGGAAATAAACATGGAAATGTAGTTCAATCTTCCTAGAAAACCTCTAACTTGCTTTTTAGTTCGTGGAGCTGGAATTTTTTGTATCGCTCTGACATTTCTGGATCTACTTCAATTTCGCATTGACTAACAATGAAACCAAGTAACTTCCCCGATCGGACCCCAAATGTACACTTAGCTGGATTCAGACGCAATCTGAATTTTTTGAGCCGCTTAAATAGTTTCAACAAATGGTCCAAATGATCCTCCTCACTCTGTTATTTGGCAATCATATCGTCCACATAAACCTCAATCGCCTTATGCATCATGTCATGAAAGAGGGTGACCATCGCCCTTTGATAGGTTGCCCCTGCGTTCTTGAGACCAAAATGCATAACCTTGTAGCATTAAGTTCCCCATGGTATGATGAAGATGGTCTTTTCCATGTCATCTAGATCCATCTTGTTCTGATTATAACCTGAAAAGCCATTCATGAAGGAGAAAACAGCAAACCTAGCAGTGCTATCAACCAAGGTGTCAATATGCGGGAGAGGGAAATCGCCCTTCGGATTAGCCTTATTCAAATCCATATAGTCCATGCACATTCTGAACTTGCCATCCTTTTTAGGTAATGGCACAATATGTTAGAACAAGATTTTGATTCTGCAATATATCTCTAAGTTTTGATGATAACAAAGAATGAAAAAATTTGGTACCCTAACAGTTTTCTTAAGTGTGCAAGATTCTAAGTTAAAATGACTTTGAGGAAACTAATATTTGGCATCTGACGTAGTCCAGAAAAGTTGACTCAGCACAAAGAAATCAGATCTGACTCTGAACAAGAACACATCTAAGGAGCAATCACCTAAAGAATCTGACGTTGAAGCTCAAGCAGTGATATCTGAAGACTGCAAGCTCTGATATCTGAAGATTGCAAACTCTGATATCTAAAGACTACAAAAATATATCTAAACTCTAACTCTAAAGACTCTAATCACGCTCACTCTAATACATGCACAACCTACCACTTGATCAGAAACTTACGTTGGAAGTATTCAACTAGCAATACAATTCTCATTAAGGAAACAATTGATTATGTTCCAAGACGGCTATGGAAAGGACAAGAAATTTAATACCTTTAACTCCCATAGATGGCAAGAAATATCCATTGATTTCCCTCCAACGGTATCATATCAAAGTGCTATATAAAGGCCTTCTTACAACTTGTTAAAAAACACTTGATAGACAACGAAACAACTTTGACAATAATATTCTCATACTCCAAATGCACTCACTGTCATTATTGTAAGAAATACTTTCATACAAAAGTTGTTGCTCAATATTGTGTGGTTGTGTTTCATAGTTCTTAAAGTGTGTTCACTGCTTACCTAGAAACATTTAGTCAAACACTTGTAATTTCCTGAAATTGGTTGTAATTCCTCAAGTGACTTGTTTAAGTCTGTAGACTTGAGAAGGCTAAGAGGTTATTAAACTTTTAGACGTTTTTGTAATCTATTGAGATTATTGGCTTAAGTCCTTATTGAAGGTGAAATCACCTTGGTTGAGTGGACTGGAGTAGCTTTGAATTTCAAGTGAACCAGGATAAACTCTTTGTGTTGTTGGCATTTATTTTGTGTGTGTGGTGTTGCAAAAAGTTTTGAATTCCTGTGAAAACAATTCAAACCCCCCTTTCTTGTTTTTCTCTACCTTTAATTGGTATCAGAGCTTAGGCTCTGTTATTGATTTTGGAATCAAACACTTAACCGTGTAGAGAGACCCAGGGTGAGAAAAACTTCATGGCTAAGACAAATGAAAGAGATAACTACAATGCAAAACCTCTAATTTTTTATGGAGAAAAATTTGACTACTGGAAGGACAAAATTGAAAGTTTCTTCCTAGGCTACGATGTTGATATCTGGGATATGGTTACAAATGGTTATGAACCACCCATTTCTAAAACTGGTATTTCTATTCCAAGAAGCAAAATGAGTGAT
The DNA here is from genome assembly GCF_024323335.1 of Lathyrus oleraceus. Taxonomy (NCBI): domain Eukaryota; kingdom Viridiplantae; phylum Streptophyta; class Magnoliopsida; order Fabales; family Fabaceae; genus Lathyrus; species Lathyrus oleraceus. The sequence continues at coordinate 253,281,802 of NC_066585.1, read as the reverse complement.
GATCAGAAGTGTGATTTCAAGAATCACCATAAAGTAAGAACCATTTTGTTAAATGTTATTTCCTACAATGAATACGAGAAGATAACCAACAGGGAAACAACCAATGAAATTTTTGAATCTTTGAAAATGACGCACGGAGGGAACAACCAAGTTAAAGAGATCAAGGCTCTGGCCTTAATCTAGAAGTATGAAGCCTTCATAATGGAAGATTATGAAGTTGTTAAAGTGATGTTCTCAAGGTTCCAAACCTTGGTTGCAGGACTCGAGGTTCTGGATAAAGGATATACTACCACATATAATGTCAAGAAGATAACTAGAAGTCTTCCCAAGAAGTGGAGACCTATGGTTACTGCTCTGAAGTTATCCAAGGATCTGAACAACATAAGTCTTGAAGAACTTATGATCTCTCTCAGAAGTCATGAAATAGAGCTTGAAGAAGATGAACCTCAAAAGAAAAGCAAATTTATTGCTCTAAAGTCCAGATTAGAAAGAAGAAAGCCAGAAAGGAACAAAGCCTTTCAAGATGAAGAGGGAGAAGCTGATGACTCTGACAATGAAGATTATGATGATGAAGAAGAATTATATCTTCTTTCCATAAGAACCACACAACTCTGGAGAAAAAGACAAACAACTTCAGAAGGCCCAGATAGAAGGGAGACCCTCCAGATTCAACCTTCAGAGCCAGACCCAACAAGGAAGTAACGTGTTATGAATGCAAAGAGAATGGACACTACATAAATGAATGTCCAAAGCTAAAGAAAGATAGCTCCAAAAAAGGAAAACTTCAGGAAGAACTCATTCAAAGAAAAGAAGAAAGGACTCATGGCAACATGGGACGACTCTGAATGTGAAGCTTCAGAACCTGATTCTGAAGAGGAGTAAGAAAACGTAGCATTCATGGCCACTACCTCTGGAAGTCCATCTGAAATAGAATTTGACTCTGAAGAGGTATTCTCTGAATTTTCTCGTTCTGATCTGGAAGCCTGTTTGTCAGAATCTCTGAGCTTGTATCAGAAGCTTCGACAGAAATTCAAGAACCTGAAAAAGGTTCATGAAGAAATTGTTGAAGAGTGTGATAGGCTTGAGAAAGAAGTTTATGAACTCAAAGAAAATAATTTTATTCTTGAAAGAGAAAGAATTTTCAACTAAGAAATGTTCAAAACTTGAGGAAACTCTCTCTAAAGCTCCACTTGCTTCTGACACTATCATATACAAATATGAAAAAGCTTTTCAGAAATTTCTGAGCAACAGCCTAGACAAAAGCAAAATGGCTTTTATGATCTATGGTGTAAGTCATAATAGAAAAAAAGGGAATTTGTTATGATTCTGATGACGATGATCAGAAACCTACTATAGAAAACAAAACAAAATCTCCTTTCTCTAACCATTATACACCTGCACAGACACAGAAGTTCTGTAACGCTAGAAAAACCAAAGTTTTCAGAAACTCTGGGAGAACTAATCTTAAAGGACCCAAAATATTATGGGTACTAAAAGGTAAAATAGTGTATGTTACAGATATCCTATGCAGCAGAGTTGAAACACCAGTCATGGTACCTGGACTCTGGATGCTCGCGACACATGACGGGAAGAAAGCATATGTTCTAAAATCTGGAACTTAAAGATGCTAGTTTCATAGGATTTGGAGGAAATCAGACAAGAAGAATCAGAGGATGTGGAACAGTTGGTAACAGATCTCTTCCCTCTATTTTTGATGTTCTTTATATTGAGGGATTAATGCATAATTTGTTATCCATAAGTCAATTAAGTGATAACGGTTATGATATTCTCTTTAATCAAAAACCATATAAAGTTGTCAATCAGAAAAATGGCATAATCATTTTCACTGGAAAGAGGAAAAACAACATTTATAAAATAAAACTCTCAAATTTGAAAAGCCAAAATGTAAAATGCTTAATGTCTGTTAATAAAGAGTAATAGGTATGGCATAAACGCTTGGGTCACATTAGCTTGAGGAGGATTTCTTATCTAAATAAACTTGAGTTAGTCAGAGGCCTACCTAAGCTGAAATTTTCTTCAGATGCTCTTTGTGAAGCATGTCAGAAAGGGAAATTTTCTAAAACAACTTTCAAAACCAAAAATGTTGTTTCCACCTCTAAACCTTTGGATCTTCTACACATTGATCTTTTTGGACCTGTTAAAAATAAAGTTAGTCAATGGTAAGAAGTATGGACTTGTCATTGTTGATGACTATAGTCGTTGGACATGAGTGAAATTCTTAAGCCACAATAATGAGTCACATTCTGTGTTCACTAGTTTTTGTTCAAAAGTACAAAATGAATTTGACTCTAAGATAATCAGAGTCAAAAGTGATCATGGTGGCGAATTTGAAAACAAACTTTTTGAAGAAATTTTTTACTCTAATGGAATATCCCATGATTTCTTCTGTCCTAGGACTCCACAATAAAATGGATTTGTAGAAAGGAAGAATAGGACTCTCTAAGAAATAGCCAGAACCGTGATCAATGAGACTAATGTGGATAAGCACTTCTGGGCAGAAGCTGTGAATACACCATGTTACATTCAGAATAAAATCTCTATAAGATCTATTCTGGAGAAGACTCCTTAAGAACTGTGCAAGGGAAGAAAACCCAACATTGCTTATTTTCATCCTTTTGGATGCTCTTGTTTTATTTTGAACACTAAAGAAAATATGAACAAATTTGACTCTAAGGCACAAAAGTGTATTATGTTGAGATACTCAGAACACTCTAAAGGATATAAAGTATACAATACAAAAACACAAATTATGGAAGAATAAATTCATGTCAGATTTGATGATAAGCTTAATTTTGAAAATTCAAAGTTAATTGAGAAATTTGCAAATCTGGAGATCACACTTGCAGGTTCTGATGAAAAGACAAATGATTCTGAAGAAGCTGAAAGATGAACTTCAAAAGCACCTGAAAGAACAATCAATCAGAATAGGCAAATAATTAGGTAGAATGTTTCTGAAGAGCTGATTATATGAAACAAGGATGAACCTGTTAGAACAAGATCAACATTCAAAGTTTGTGAAGAAACACTTATGGGACTAGTATCTTTGATAGAGCCAACATCATGTGAAGAAGCTCTTCAAGATAAAGAATGGATTCTGACAATGAAAGAAGAACTAGATCAGTTTTCAAAAAATGATGTTTGGGATCTTGTACCAAGACACAAGGGAACTCATGTGATTGGAACTAAATGGGTCTACAGAAACAAGCTAAATGAAAAGGGTGAACTTGTTAGAAACAAAGCACGGCTTGTAGCACAAGGTTACAGTCAACAAGAAGGAATTGACTACAATGAAACTTTTGCTCCAATCGCGAGGTTAGAATCTATTCGCCTCCTTGTATCTTTTGTTGTTAATTATTCTATTAAGTTATATTAAATGGACGTCAAAAGAGAATTTCTGAATGGTTACATTTCTGAAGAAGTGTATGTTCATCAACCTCCTGGCTTTGAAAATTCGAAACTTCCAGAACATGTTTTAAACTTAACAAATCACTTTACGGTCTGAAACAAGCTCCCAGAGCTTGGTATGAAAGACTTAGTTCATGTCTTCTGGAAAATGATTTTATCAGAGGCAAAGTAGACTCCACTCTCTTTTGTAAAAACATCATAAACGATCTTATGATTTGTCAGATTTATGTTGATGATATAATATTTGGTTCTGCTAACCCCTCTGTTTGCCAATAATTTTTTGAGTTAATGCAGACAAAATTTGGAATGAGCTTAATGCAAGAACTAAAGTTCTTTCTGGGCATTCAAATCAATCAAACATCAGAAGCCACATATGTCTATCAAAGTAAATACATAAAACATCTTCTGAAGAAATTTGACATGTCAGAAAGCAAGCCAACCAATACTCTCATGCACCCCATTTGTATTCTGGAGAAAGAAGAGGTAAGTCAAAAGGTTTGCCAGAAACTCTATCGTGGTATAATAGGTTCTCTCTTTTATCTGACTGCTTCTCGTCTAGATATATTATTTAATGTATGTCTATGTTCTAGATTTCAATCAGATCCAAGAGAATCTCACTTAACTGTTGTTAAGAGAATCCTTAGGTATTTGAAAGGAACACCTAACCTTGGCTTGGTGTATAATAAAACATCAGAGTACATGCTTTCTGGGTATTGTGATGCAGATTACGCTAGAGATAGGTTAGAATGCAAAAGTACATCTGGGAACTGTCAGTTTCTGGAAGGAAACCTTATCTCATGGGCAAGCAAAATACAATCAACCATTGCACTATCAATTGCAGAAGCAGAGTACATCTCAGCCTCACTTTGCAGCACTCAGATGCTCTGGATGAAGAATCAGCTTGAGGACTTTCAAATATATGAGAGTAACATTCATATCTTTTGTCACAATACTGCTGCTATCTGCTTAAGTAAGAATCCAATTTTACATTCCAAAGCAAGCACATAGAAATTAAACACCATTTTATTAGAGATTACGTTCAGAAAGGGACAATTATTTTAAATTTATAGATACAGACCATCAATGGGTTAATATCTTTACAAAACCCTCAGCTAAAGATAGATTTCTTTTCATTCTGAAAAATTTAAATATGGCATATTGTCTAGAATGACTCTGAATATGTGATTCGCATCTCTGATGTAAAATTCGATTATGACTTAACCTTTGATTATTATCTAATTCTGATTCTGATACTTATAAAAGTTAGAAGATATCCCTATCAGAAACCTCTCTAGTCAGAAACCCTCTAGTATTCTTGACTCCAGAAACATCAACACATGGTACCTCAAACGTGTGACTCTAGATATTCTAGACACCTGTCTAGCTCAGAACTCAAGGGTTAAACTGTTGAGATCCCCTCGTGCAGTGTGCACATCTTGATATTAAACACCTATCATTAGCTGCATTTAATTCTCCACACGTTTGTCAACTCAATTTTTAGCAATAATAATTGTTTTTATTCCCTCTCAAAGCTAACGTTGTCATTTTGCATGTTTTTGAACTTGTGTATATAGACTCCCACCCACATTCACACTTTTCACTACTAACAACTTACACAAACCCTTACCTTTAACCTCTCTGCAACTTCTCAACAACCTATCTTCATCTTCTTCAGAACAACAACATGAATCCACAACAACAACAAGTGTTTGAATACTCTCAATAAATGAATGCTACTGAGCAACAAGTTGAAGCCTCACAACAAGTTGCAACCCCTATTGTTGCGCCTTCAACAACCTCCTATCAAGAACCCCATGTTCTTGATCGTCCTTCACACATCAACCTTGCAACTCCTTTTGAGAAACTTGAAGTCCTTTATGAGTTGTTGGTAGATTTCGACAACCTCAAGGAAAATGGAATGGATTTAACACAAGAGATTGAAAATCAAGGGTGGGATAACTACTTCAATCGTCTTTATGGCCCCATTTACACATTCTTGGTGAAGGAATTCTAGAGATTCGCTGATTGTGATGATCACCGTATTATGTCTTATGTTCTGGGCATCAAGACAGTGATCACAGAGAAATTCATAGCAAAGCTTTTGAATATGGAAAAATCTGGGGGAAGAAGAATATATAACATAAACACTAGGGCTAAGTACATATCCTAGGAAGTTATCCCCACCATCTTTTATCAGAACCCGGAAGGGAAATCATCCAAGAACAAAGAGCTTTGCCAGAATCTAAGGGTGTGTCTCAAGATCATTCTGGGAACCATTTATCATTGTCCTTCTTCCAGCTCCTCTGACTACATCAACATAGACCAGAAGTGCATTCTCTATTGTCTTCACAAAGGTCTGAAGTTGAACCTTCAATATCTCCTCTTCAAGTATCTCATGGATTCTATCAGAGACACAAGGAATAACATGAAGCCCAGGAACTACATCCCTCTGGGAAGACTCATCTCAGACATTCTGATAGAGAGTGTGTCATACCCCGATTTTGGTCCTGAATTTTTTTCTTTTTTTTCTTTTTTTATTTGGCACATGGCCTAAAGTTCATTTGGATACAGTCATGACCAAAGGCAACCGTCCATTCCCAAATCCATATTTTTTGTTAAACATTGGTCATTGTCTAGGCCTTTTTGATCATGGTGCTTTTGGTTATAAAATGGATTCTAAATATTTGACTTTTTATTTTTTCAATTTTAATTTCAAATTAAGTCTAATTCCAAATTTCAATTTAATCTTAATTGTGTTTTTACTAATGATTCAAACTCTAATTGATTTTTAATTTCCAAATAAATGTTAGAATTTGATATCAAAGTAGTTTTAACAAATTATAGATTAATTTGATGTTAATTGGTTTTTATTGGTTTTTTGATTTTTAAATTGACATTTAGATTAGTCTTGGATTATTTCTAAAAATCCATATCCATTTTTATAACCAAACATCCATTTCATAAACCAAGGTCTCGCCATTCTTATCACATTTTACAAACACTTCAACCAAGTTCAGATTACAATCACAAATTCATTATATTTCAAAATTACATACCATTTAACCAAATTCAAATCAAATCAAGTTTCAACCAAATTTTCATCCATTCATTAATACCATACATTCATTTACTAATCATGCCAACCAATCTAAACCAATTTTAGCAACCACACATTTCCAGACATACTTAATTGCCCATGACAACAAGCATTCATAGCAAGCCAAATTCCAAAGCACTCACAAGCATATACCCATACATTATCATGTAGTAGACCACACTATTTTTATTACAAATCACGATTACAAGCAAAGCATCACCGCTAACAACCCTGTCATAACTCACAGCCAAAACTAACCATTTAACATGCTAACTACTGACATCATATGTGATCATTTTCGCAACATTGGTATCACACCATGTCCATTTAACATTCAAGCATAACAATGCATCACATCCATATCCTACAACACTAGCTAGCAGCAGCTGAACCAACAATTCATTGCAGTTCATATCATTCACTAACAGTTAACAATTACACAGATGCATAGTAGCCCAATTTCAAGCACAATTTCAAATGTTTCCATTACAATTCTAATTTACAAGCACACATTAAGAAAACACAAATACAACAGATTTTTTTAATACATTGAGGGTCATTGTAACTATCCAAAGCATTGAAGATTTTACAGGTTCCAAAACCTCTTATAGTCAGCTACATGTAGTGTTATAAATCGAGCTCTTTACTTCAAGATAAGAGTTTGCTTCAGATTTGAATATGCTCTCCGCCATGTCCATGTTTTACAACTCGAGCCACCAACCTACCAAATCCATCAAAGAAGCGAAATGTCAAAATGAATATTCAAGCAAGGCTTACTTCAAGAGTTTTCAAGTCAAGTTTCAGAGAAGAGAGGCTTATGCGCAAGAACTTCCTCACTATGGTTTGAAATAGGTCTTACCAACTATGTTGCAGCCTATTGCACCGGTCTCCTGTTGGCTCGTCGCGTTCTCAAAACTTTTGAAATGGATGGTTCAATGAAGACGCTATATGTCGAATGCATTTTGATGTATACTTCAAAAATAACCTTCGGTTATGAAGAACAAAACATTGCAGCAATTGCAATCCTCCATGGGCATAGTCCATAGCTTTCCAATTCATCACCATCCAAATGCCATGACCCTGCTAAAAAACAAACCATCACGTAGCCAATCAATCAATGGAAAGAACTTCAAGCGTAGCCTTACAAAAATACATAAGACAATCAACATCATGACAGCAAAAAAAACTCAACCATAACACATTTTATTAACACAACTGAAGATAAACTCTTTTTGGATTTCCCACTCTCAACACTGTCCAGTCTCAAACGGTATCGTAACCAAATTACAACAAATTCAACATAACCCAACTTGTAACAAACTGATAACTGAAAAAACAAAACCTGCAACAAATAATAAAGGGCAAGGCACAACCTGTAACAAACAAGCCTAAACAGTGGCATGCTCAATCATGTAGCATCACTGTGCAATTCAGCCAATCATTAGTATCAACAATAATCAATTCCATGCCAAATAAGTTGCATCAATACATGTGGTTATAACAACAACCTTTGTAATAAACCTGCAAGCAGGATAATTCAAGACTAAGTGAGGATGTGCTTGAAACACCTGCCTAGCCTCACTTGCAGAACGTAACCACCGGCCAAAATAAACCTGCATTATCATTCTCCATCCATTCTGCAGCAATACAATAGACCTGCAGTAGAACGCATCGCAATACAAACCAAAGTTACTCATGCTTTCTCTAAATTTTACTGCAGTAAAACCAATCAATTAGCAAGGCAGTTAAAATTCAAAAATGCCCCAAAATGGAGTTGAGACAAAATTCAAAGGAAAAGCATGGCTTCAGGTTACCTTTTCCAAATCCAAGCATCAAAGGGCCCGATCCAAACTGAGTCCACCGAAAGGACTTCGCAGAGATACTTGTTTTGATCTGTATAAGCCAACCCGAAACCCTAATGTGCTGGATATAAAAGGGAAGGTGAGATTGAGAAGAGGAGGAGGAAAAATCTCAGAAACGAAACCCTAATCCTAAAAACGGCAGAAGAAAACCTGGATTGAAGAGGCGAAGAAGTGAGATTTAAGCTTCATCGTCGCCGTCGTCACCACCGAAGGTGAGCCTCTTTTTTTGTTTCTCCTTAAAGCCATGGATTCTTGCATGTTCAGAGTGAGAGAGCGAAGCGCGAGCGATTGAGAGAGGTGCGAAGGTTTTAGAGTGAGAGCGATTGAGGCTAATGTGAGAGATTGAGAGGACGCGAGTTTGATGAGAGAAGCGAGATTGAGAGTGGTCGAGAGCGGTAGAGAACGACGAGATTGAGTGAGTTTGTGGTCGAGAGTGACGAGAGGATGGAGGATGAGAGTGAGGACGATGAGGGATTTTCTCGTTACTGTACCTCACATCTTCTCATTTTATTTCCTTTTTTATTTATTTAAGAAAAACAAACGTTTAAACCATAAAGATTTTACGTTTAGTCTTCCTGTTTCTTTTATTTAATAGTGTATATTAATGTTTTTTTTTGTATTCCCAATCCATTAGCCTCTGGAACCCAACAGCCAGGCGGCTGGGTTTATTTTCTTGGATTTTTCCACTTTTAATTGGTAGTCCAACAGACTATTTTATCTTGGTTTTATTTTTAATTTTAATTTTAATATATTTTGGTTTACTTATTCAAATTAGCATTAAGATAGCAAATGACCACAAGTGGCCTAGTGGAAAGAGAGCAATTTCACTCTCTTTAGTGTGAGGGCTTCGATACTTGGGGTTAGCAAATCTTCGTGTTTATATTTGTTATGCATACCATTTTACTTAATTTCTTTTTCTATATAGTATCTTGCTATTTATTTTAATTTTAATTTTTTTATTTTTATCTTTATTAATTTAATTCGATTGTTATTTAGTGGTTTGTATTTTTTTTAAATGTTTACCTTTTAGATTTAGTTAGTGGTTGAACTTCCGGTATTATTTTATTCAATTAGTCGATTTTTGTGTGTTAACTAATTTAGTTAGGTTATTAGTACACATATCTATACTTTTACACGTGTAAATAATCATACTCAAATTTCACTCGATTTCAAAATCAATTTCAACTTTCCTCAATTTCAAAATACATTCCAAAAAATAAATGTGAATCATTTCAAGATCATTTCACAAATCAAACATAATATTCAAACCCTTTTCTAAAACGTGAAGAAAAAGATTATCCTGGATGGAATATCCAGTTATAATCCCGAATATTAGGCTCAAGCTGTAAGAGCTTGCAAGCCATAAATATTCGTCTTCCCTTCCACACTCTAATATTCAAATCGTTTTCTAATTAAAACATGAAGAAAAAGATTATCCTGGATGGAATATCCAGTTATAATCCCGAATATTAGGCTCAAGCTGTAAGAGCTTGCAAGCCATAAATATTCGTCTTCCCTCCAAAACATTCGTAAATAATCATTTTCTTAGCAGTATTGGAAAGAAACAGACTGCCTGGGTGGAATGTCCAGACGTAGTCCCGAGTACTAGACCCAAGCTGTAAGAGCTTGCAAGTCATAAGTACTCGTCCTTCAAACTCCAAAATACTTAATTCCTATCTTAACCTCTTTCAATAAAGATGGAAATGGAACATGGTGTATACCGTGCACTCCTGAGATTAAGATTCGAGGCGGATGCCTCGCCAATCTTAACTCTCGCCATCGTCTAAAATTGTCAATGTGGTTTCTTCAAACCCTTTCTCAATCAAACCTAAAAATACTTAATCTCTATTAAATACTTTTGCGAATGAAGATGGAAATGGAACATGGTGTATATTGTGCACTCCTGAGGCTAGGATTCGAGATGGATATCTCGCTCATCCAAGTTCTCGCCATCCCTCAAAATACATCCAACCAATCAAACTCTTTCTAGCCGCCGTGCGACCAATCAAAGAACCTTTTTCATAAATGAAAGATATATTGTCTTAAGTGATATAAAACAATGTTTCGGCCACGATTGTTGAGTCGAGATAAGTGACGCTTTTTCCGAATGTAGATTTATAAATCTGTTCGATGTATGGTATGCGTCCACTCCTCATCTGTTTTGGGTAAAACAATGTTTTCGTCGATTAATATAGTATAGCTTTCGCTAAAATCGACCAACAAACAAACATTTTTCTACCTAGAACTACGTAAGCCTTGATTTCTCTTTTGAGATACGTAGGAGCAGGATTTTTAAATCTTGTCAGGCCCACTAATAAAAAACTTAGGTTTAGTCCTTCGTCAAAAATCCAAAAACATTCTCTTCTCATATTTTCTTTCTTTCCCACCTAATAAATCGAAAAGCCTAATATTTCAACTAACACTAACGCACACAACTAACCTAATGGTTCCCGTTGAGTACAACGGACGTGAGGGGTGCTAATACCTTCCCCTTGCATAATCGACTCCCGAACCCTGATATTGGTTGCGATGACCATATCTTATCCTTTCTTTTAGGGGTTTTATCGATATTTTCCCTTTCCCATTTTTGGGAATAAATAAAGTTCGGTGGCGACTCTGTTCAGTCCATCATTGCGAGCGTGCGATTGCGCTTCGCTTAAAGTCGTATCCCCATTTTTCGAGGTACGACAGATGGCGACTCTGCTAGGGAATCGCTTCATCCCTAAGTGAGTTAAGCCTAGTTAGGTCGTTTGTGTGCCTTTGTTTGTTTACCTATGTGGCTTTTCTTTATTGTTTTTACTATCTCTATTGTCATATTGATATGAATCTGTTGTATTGGTTCGATTATGGTTTGGTACTTGGATACTCTGATTGCAAACCTTGTGGGAAAGACTTTTTACCCGAGTCTCGAGTAAAAACATAAGATAGGATGAGGTTGAGTAGTGCAGGTCCGCGAGATGTATTTCTCGTTGGGTCGGTATGAGAACCTTACTTAGAGTAGATTCTTGAGAGGATGTTGTCGCTCGGCAAGTAAGTTGCCGTAAGCTTCGATATTTTCTTTAGGATCCATGACTCTGAGAACCATTTGTAGAACCTTAGTTCTTTGTCCAACTAGGAAAGATGGTTGCGTAGTATGGGTCTGCGAGATGAATTTCTCGCTGGATCGATGCGAGAACCTCACTTAGAGTAGATTCTTTAGATGGAGTTGATGCCCGGCAAGTAAGTTGCCGCAGGTAGCAAACAGTCTAATGGATCCATGACTCTAGGAACTTTTTAAAAAAAACCTTAAATCATACCTGGTGAGAACCTTGTTCTATATAAAGCAATCAGACTTATCCATGCCTTAAGCCTATTGAACCTATACAAAAAAAATGCATCACATTCATACATTGCATCAACATCATAAAAAGCAAGCTCTTAGTTGTCTCTTATTTGTTTCAGGAATTGAGAACTTGAAAATAACAACTTCAAGGAGACACACTTTCACGCTTAAGTACAAGGAACCTAAGTTGGACAGTCTGAAGGGTTTGATCTCTGATTTGACTCTCAGCAGGCGTGATGAGTTCGGAAAAAACTATGGGAAAATTTTAAGCCTTCTAACTAAGAAAGTTGACTATGGAATTATCGGCTCTTTGGCACAATATTATGATCCACCTCTACGCTGTTTCACATTCGCTGATTTCCAGCTAGGTCCTACTTTGGAAAAAGTTGAGAGAATCGTGGGTCTCAAATTGAAAGATTTTAATCCATTTCCAAAGCTCGAAGAAGATATGGGCCCAAAGAAGATAGCTTCAGCCCTAAGTATCAATGTCCCGACTGTTCGAGACAATTGGGTTGAAAAAGGGGGTTACGAAGATTTTGCCGCGATGTTTTTGGAAGATTTAGCTCTAAAGTTCAAGAAAAGTGGAAATTGGAATGCATTCTATGTTGTGTTGGCTTTATTGATCCATGGGATTGTGCTCTTCCCAAATGTTGAAAAATTTGTGGATCAAGTAGCCATAGAAGTCTTTCTCTCTGGCAATCCGGTACCATTTCTCCTAGCTGACATTTACCATGCCCTTCACGCTCGACATGAAAAGAGGGTTGGAACTTTGTTGTGCTGTGCTCCTTTGCTTTACACTTGGTTCATGCAACATATGCCCGAAGAAGGTCCTTTTGTGGCAAAAGAACTTAAGTCTCCTCAAAAATTAGCTTCTCTCACCGCAAGTTCCATCAGATGGTATATCCGAGAGTGGGAAACCACAAACATTATAGTCAGCTGTGGGGAATTTCCTAATGTAAGAAAGGGTAAAGAGTTTGGAAAAAGAAACATTCTCGCCAAAGAACCTTACATTCAATGGGTGAAAGAAAGAGTTGGGGAAATCCAGTTTCCATTTATCATAAAGGCTTCAGCTTTTCCTAAAACTCCTGATCCCAAGCCCATACTCCCTGAGGATATGGAGAAACTCACTACTAAGGTTAAGGAGCTCGAATTGGAGAATACTGAATTACGGATTCAGATGAACCGAGTTATCTTGGAGAATCAAAATTTGAAAGAGGAACGCAAGGGAAAAGCCCAAGAACTTGAGGATAGTAACAAGAGAGCCAGACTATTGGAAGACCAGAAAGATGATCTTGATCATATCCTATTAGGTTCCACATCAGTGATCCGAACCAGGAAGGAAGAGCTCAAGAAAGCTGAGTATAGGATCTGTGAGTTAGGGAGAATGTTGGATAAATGTCTTATGGATAAAAAAGAAATTAAGCTCGACTTTGAGGCACAGATCCGTGACTTGAGGGACGCTCTGAAGAAATGCGAGGAAAAGGTGTCTCGCGAGATACTCCAAAAGGAAGAAGCTGAAAGAAACTGTCACCATCTCAGGTACCAGTTGGAAGAAGCTACTAGGAGGTTTGCAGTTTTGGAGAGCCAAGAAGGTGATGCAGCCTACTTACTTCTAAAGAATGATTGCGTGTAATGGAAAAGGTTGTATAGAGAGGCTAGAGCAACCTTAGATGAAGATCAAAAGGTCATCCAGAAACTCCAAGAGCTCTATGTTGAATGGAATGGCAAGTTCCACAACTTAGCTTGGTTTGTTAACCTCAACATGTAGGAACTCCCAGAAAAACTTCAGGAAGCGGATTGGTGTATGTGTCCAGAAAACACGCCTCCTCAAGTTTTCAATTTCGTCAAGTTTATCAAGAAAATGATGAATGAGCTCACCACAGATCTGGCTACGATCATAAGAGCTGAGACAGAACTCAAGTTTACTTGTACTTAAATTTGAATTGTTGGTGTTTAGATCTTTTTGTATTCGAATCATGTGTACTTGAAGTTAAATCCTTTTGTATTCGAATTTGATTTTAATTAATAGAAGTTGTCATTTTGGGTCTCAATTATTACATATTATTCTTATATTCTAACATTGCTGAAATAAATAATAAAGATAACTAAGAGCTTTGCACAAAATGCACCCATAACATGCACTCATGTCATTCTTCAAACAAAAAACTCATTTTTGTGTCTTCTTCGGTTCCACACTGAGTCCTCAACATCACTACAACACCAGAGCTAGCGCTCGTCAAAGAATGGCAGATCAAGAGCATGAATTGGAGCGAGTTAGCTCAGAACTCGAAGACCTACGAGGAAATATGGGTCAAGTCATGGAGATACTACAGGTCATCAGAGCAAAGTTAGACACCCAAACGACGGTTGTTTCAGAAATCGTCGATCCATCGATTGAACCCCAACCTGCGAGGACAGTACCAACAACCTGGCCAACCTATGGTTTACCTCCCGGTTTCACACCTACAGTTGAAGGCGCCCCTGGTTTTGCACAATCCACTCAGCAGATGGCTCCTCTACCAACCATCAATGAAAATCATCCAGTGGTCCACACGTTCGCACCATCTCTCGTTCGTGCACATGTGCAACCTTACTTTGAGGATCAATAACATGCTCCAGACTTTTCAGATGAAGATGAGGAAAGGCAGGAAGACATAAGAGGGATGAAGGAGAATTTCCAGATTCTTGAGAAAAGGTTGAGGGCTATGGAAGGTGACCAAGTTTTTGGTGCTACTGCTAAGGAGATGTGCTTAATGTCAGGTCTTGTGATTCCTGCGAAGTTCAAGACCCCAGATTTCGATAGGTATGAGGGCCACTCATGTCCTAAAAGTCACCTTATTATGTACTATCAAAAAATGGCTGCGCACGTGGAGGATGATAAACTTATGATACATTGCTTCCAAGATAGCTTAAGGGGTGCTCCCTCCAAGTGGTACTTAAGCCTTGATCAAAGTAGGATTCGTTGTTTTCAGGACTTATCTGATGCTTTCATCCAACATTATAAGTATAACATGGATATGGCCCCAGATAGGAGGCAATTGCTCAGCATGTCCCAGAAAAATAATGAGTCTTTTAAGGAATATGCACAACGATGGAGGGAAGTGGCCTCGCAAGTCGAACCACCCCTTGCTGAGAAGGAGTTAGCAGATTGGTTCATGGATACAGTCAAACCTATGTTCTATGAAAGAATGGTGAGTAGTGTATCTGCAAGCTTCTCTGACTTGGTCGCCGTGGGCATAAAGGTCGAGCTTGGATTGAAGAATGGAAAGATGATGACTACCTCTAAAACATCTGGTAGTAATGCCAAAAAGTTTCCTGGAGGATTTCAAAGAAAGAAGGAGGGTGATACAAATGCAGTGTCAACCAGTCAAAGGAGGAGTCTTTCATGGAAGAAGCAACACCAATTTGCTCAACAACAACCAACTTATCCAGTACAATATGTTCAACAACCATATGTGGCAGCTGTCACACCAAATTTCAACCAATCACAAGCTTCTGTCTATCAGCCTATCCAACAAGCACAAATATACCAGCAAGCGCCCGCGCCGCCTGCTTATCACCAGCCAAGGGCACAGGCTCCTCGTCCACAAAATCCTCCAAATCAAAATAGGGTACAAAGAGGTAGACTTCCGTGCGACCAATCAAAGAACCTTTTTCATAAATGAAAGATATATTGTCTTAAGTGATATAAAACAATGTTTCGGCCACGATTGTTGAGTCGAGATAAGAGACGCTTTTTCCGAATGTAGATTTATAAATCCGTTCGATGTATGGTATGCGTCCACTCCTCATCTGTTTTGGGTAAAACAATGTTTTCGTCGATTAATACAGTATAGCTTTCGCTAAAATCGACCAACAAACAAACATTTTTCTACCCAGAACTACGTAAGCCTTGATTTCTCTTTTGAGATATGTAGGAGCAGGATTTTTAAATCTTGTCAGGCCCACTAATAAAAAACATAGGTTTAGTCCTTCGTCAAAAATCCAAAAACATTCTCTTCTCATCTTTTCTTTCTTCCCCACCTGATAAATCGAAAAGCCTAATATTTCAACTAACATTAACGCACACAACTAACCTAATGGTTCCCGTTGAGTACAACGGACGTGAGGGGTGCTAATACCTTCCTCTTGCGTAATCGACTCCCAAACCTTGATATTGGTTGCGATGACCATATCTTATCCTTTCTTTTAGGGGTTTTATCGATATTTTCCCTTTCCCATTTTTGGGAATAAATAAAGTTCGGTGGCGACTCTGTTCAGTCCATCATTGCGAGCGTGCGATTGCGCTTCACTTAAAGTCGTATCCCCATTTTTCGAGGTGCGACAGAGTGGTCTGGTGGACCATCTCATATCCTTGAATCTGATGGAAGATATCACTTTGGACGTGGGGAAGTCTCTGAATGCAAAGAATCTGAAGAGCATGGACGTCATTGACAGAGTCAGAATCAAACCCTCCAGACTTACATCTTAGGAAGATCTTAAGGATCATAGAGAGAGCAGATGAGATGTATCTCTTCTCCATGATAGATCCTCCAGAAGTCATCGCTTGCTACCTGCAGGATCTGGAAGCCCGAGGCATTGCCACTTCTGGATTCAGCTTGGACTGGCTCCCAGATCAACCTTGCAACTTCCTAAAGAGAAAGAGAGAACCTTTTGATAAGAAGAAGAAGAGTCTCAAACTGGGAGAATCTTCAGCGACTCATAAGCACCCTATGCCTCTGAGCTCTTCAGCGCCAAGTAAGTACCCTATCTAAAAAGCTCTTAATTATTCTGGTTCTATGCAAATCACCTCATTATTACCTCTTCCACCCCCACACTCTCAACAACTATCACTACTTCATCCACCTCACATTCCACACACTCTATAGCTTCTAGAGCAAAATCCAAAACTCAACAACAAACAACCTTACTCCCTTTTGCATATGCACCAACACTCTCAATCTCCATCCTCTCTGAACCCAATCCATCTGAACCCCCAACATTTGACCCTATCACATTTTCACCTTCATTACCTCAATTCAACCTCCACATAACATCCATCCCCCTCTCTGAAGCCATAATGCTAAATGAACTTATATCACCCCTTTCCTCTAACCTTAGTTCCCCCCTTAATATGATCTAACATCTAACTCTGAGCATTCTGGTCCAAATATCCCTGACCCAACCTCCCTAAACAATGAAGGCCTTCAGGCCATAACTGACTCTGAAAAGACTCAGTTTGTACCAAAACCTTCTAAAACCCTACCAGAACCCTCTGAACCCAATTCTGAACCATCTGAACCCATACATGCACCTTCAGAACCCACTCCTTAACCCTTGAACCTGACCTCACCATACCTACCCTTGATGAATCATTTTCTAAGTTCTTAGAGAATTCCGCTTCAAGACTCAAGAAGCTCTCTAACGAATCCAATGTCAGTGACAATCCTTCTGAAGTAAGGACTCACTAGAACGGGTTTATCAGATGGACGACTTCTTAAGTCTTCAAGTTGAAGGGCTTATCTGAATAAGCTAAAAATGACTATATCAGAAGTGCTGAAGAGAAGTTGGAGGCTCGTCTGGCTGAGGCGGTAGCTAAAAAGGCGGACAGAGAAGCAGCGGAGAAAGTTGTTGCTGAGGCTGCTGCCAGGGAGGCAGCTAAGAAAGCTATTGCATGAGCTGTAGCCAAAGAAAAAGCTGAAGCTGAAGCAGCATTAGCCATTGAAGTTGCTGAAGACGCTGAAAAGATAATATAGGTTGCTCTAGCTCAAGGAGATTCATCAACAGCTGACCTTGCTCCCTTAGTGATCATGACTCTAGAAGAGTTGGAGAAAGAACAACAACTAGTCAGATCCAGACTTGACAAGCAGGATCAAATAAACTCCAACATTCAGAATCTTCTAGCAGAGTTTCTTCAGAGGATGTCTCCTCCTCCAAACCCTTAGGCACTCTAGGACTTTTTATATGTTTTTTTTTCTCTAAGTGTTTTTTTCCTCTAAAGCCTTCTCTTCCTTCTGATTATGTACAATTTTACCTATCAATGAAAATTGTGTTCATTACATTTTGAGTCTGACAAAAAGGGGGAGAAATGAAAGTCCCTTTGATGAAATAAATTATCTAACTCTCAGAAATGTACTGCTTACATTCTGACATAATCATTGTGTAGTATAAGTCTTTTACAGGATCTATCTGAACAAAGGGAAATGAATCTTTATCTAAGAAACTAATAAATCAAGGCAAGAAACCTAAGAAGATCTGGTAAGAAATTTCTCTACCCCTGAAACTCTTATCTGATACTCATTTCTTTAAAAGAATTGTAAGTATCAGACTTAGGGGGAGATTGTTAATCTCAGAGGGAGTCACTCTATCTGACTCTAATAATTTTTCAATTAAGTATCTCTGAAAAGTACTTATTGTTTCATCAAAGTTCTAAGTTTTGTCATCATCAAAAAAGGGAATATTGTTAGAACAAGATTTTGATTCTACAATATATCTCTAAGTTTTGATGATAACAAATAATGAAACAATTTGGTGCCCTAACAGTTTTCTTAAGTTAAAATAACTCTGAGGAAACTAATATCTGGCATCTGACAGAGTCTAGAAAAGTTGACTCAGCATAAGGAAATCAGATCTGACTCTGAACAAGAACACATCTGAGGAGCAATCACCTGAAGAATCTGAAGCTGAAGCTCAAGCAATGATGTTTGAAGACTACAAGCTCTGATATTTGAAGACTGCAAGCTCTGATATATGAAGATTGTAAGCTCTGATATCTAAAGACTGCAAAAAGATATTTGAACTCTAACTCTGAAGACTCAGATCATGCTCACTCATGTACATGTGCAACCTACCACTTGATCAAAAACTTATGCTAGAAGTATTCAATTTGCAATATAATTCTCATTAAGGAAACAATTGATTATGTTCCAAGACTGCTATGGAAATGACAAGAAATTTAATACCATTAACTCTCATAGCTGGCAAGAAATATCCATTGATTCCCCTCCAACGGTATCATCTCAAAGTGTTATATAAAGGCTTTCTTACAACTTGCTGAAAAACACTTGATAGACAACGAAACAACTTTGACAACAATATTCTCATACTCCAAATGATCTCACTATCATTGTTGTAAGAAAAACCTTTCATAAAAGAGATGTTGCTCAATATTGTGTGGTTGTGTTTCATAGTTCTTAAAGTGTGTTTACTGCTTATCTAGAATTGTAAGACCCCAATTTTGACCCTAAGATCCCTCATGATATCTCATCATATGCATTGACCTTGGGATAACACCTTGGCATCCTCATTACCCCTTATTCATTGGGTTTTCATTTGGAGAGATCGTCAAGCACTTTTTAATTTATCATACTTTGTTTTTCATTATTTACTAACCAAAATACCAAAAATATGTCAATGTGTAGTTTAACTCTTTTGTAGGTAGTGTGTGTGCTCACTTATGCTTCATCAAGCTCATATCTAGGGTTTGAGACCCTCAATGCAAGGAGACTAATCAAGAAATGGTTCATGTTAGCTCTAAGCATCATATATCGATCCCTATGATATTCACATGCCATTTTGATCAAGAAATCATCAAGAGTTTGAAACTTGTTTGCCTCGAAAACCCTAATTCATCTGGGTATCTTGTGTGACTTCCTCAACAAGTTTCTTCAACATTTGATCAAATATTTAAAGAGATACTTCATATTGCATAATCCTAAACATATATTATCCTCCATGAGTCCCAAAAATCAAGAGAATGTCAAGCTAGCAAGGTGGTTCATGGTGGTTGACCAGAGAAAGTCAACTGGTCAAAACTGGGGTTCCCTAGACCCTATCTCCTACAATTTTTGTCATATGAAAATTATTCCAAGCACAAAGTTACTAAAAATGACATTCTAAACAACTTTCATGTTGAGTTCAAGAGTTATTTTTTCTTGGAAATTCATTTTTTATGGTGAAAGATTATAGGTCATTTTGTCTGAACCCTAGTTTAGAGGTCAACTTCCCAAGACCATAACTTGCTCAATTATTATGAGATGAAAGCCATTAAAATTCCATGATCAAATTCAATATTTCTACTGAAACTTTTATGTTTTAAGGAAGTTCAAATTCAACTTTCAAATGCATGTGCCAAGAGGAAACATTATAGGTCATTTTGGGCCATTACCATTGAACAAGTGATTTGCCTCAACTTCTAAAATACATAACTCCATCATGCCAAATCCAAATGGGGTCAAAATTGTGACCAAATTGAATAGGTTTGAAATAGCTACAACTTTTATGAAGGAACGTTTTTCATTTGAAGTCCATAGCAAAAGTTATTCAAGGTGGAAGAAGTGAATATATGGCTTGGTACTTAGAAAATTTTCAAATATGTTTGATTCTCCAAACTTCCACCTCAAAATTCATCATGATCCAAGCTTCAAATGAAAAAGTGTTCAGAAAGTTGTTCTCCTTGATCTCACCTTTCCAAAAAGTCCAATATCATCTCATTTGGATCAAAATTGAAGGACTTGCGCATGGGTGCAATGTGAGGTACCATTTGGAAGAATTTCATGATCCAATTCAATTCAACAATGCATGGCTTAATGCAACACTTTCAGCATGACCTATGCATGATTTTGGACCTTTGCAAATGATTGTTTGGGCTTTATGCACGCCCATGCTAGCTAATGAAGAAACTTGTTATTTTTGAACTTTGGAATGGAAGTGTGTAAACAGCACATGCATTGGCTATAAATAGAGAAGCAATGTGACCAGAACTTCATCAACATCTTGCCCAAGCTTTGCCAGACCTATCCATACCCTCCATTGCATAGAATTTCTGAAGATTTCTCTTGAAATCGAGCTTGAACTTCATCTTCTGTTTGGAAGTTCAAACTCTAGAAATTCACTTCCCTTTTCATCTCAATTGGCTTCTGCAAGCAAGAGGAAGAGAAAGCAAGCAAATCCAGATCGAGATCAAGTGAATTTGAAGCAACTCGGAGGTGATTTTTCAGAAACTTCATCTCTTCAATTCTCTCAGTTCTTCACCATTCTTTGTGATTTTTGGTTGGCTGAAGTCCTATAAATGTAGGCAAGAAGATTGAGTTGCTTTGAGGTCAAATCGAAGCAACTCAGATCATGATTCTCAAAATCCAAATCCATGTATCCTTTTATATACTTAGAATTGAAGAAAATTGAGGCCAGATTCGTGCTCCTGAGCATTTTTCCTTCAAATTAGTGTATTCACTTTTCATTTTTCATGAAGTTGAGCTTGAACCAGACTGGTGGTGATCATCGGAGAAGATGACCGAAGCTAGGGCTCCGGTGGTGCATTGGCAAAGTCCAAGCCATCTGATCTGATTCAAATGTTTTAATCTCAAATGCTCATTGTGATTACCATGCGCACAACGCATTGACCAAGGCGTATGGTGGAACGCCCGCGTGTGGCCATCAGATCTTCCACCTCAATTAATGAGGGAGATCTGATGGCCCTTGTTTTTTTGTATTTTCTGATTTTTCATTTAATCCACTTATTTTGATTAATTCATATAAATTTCATTTTTAATCCAAAAAATATGGGACTTTCACCAAAAATCTATAAATATTTTCCCCTTTTATTTTCTGAACTAAAATTATTTTTTGGATTAATTTTGATATTTTACATGAATTAATTGTATTTGTGCATGTTTTTAATTGTTTAAAAATACTTCTGAATTTTCAAATATCATGAAATTTTTTGTCTAAGGTGCTTTGACCTTCATTGACCTAGGATAAATATCTTGACCATTTATTTGATGTTTTGAAGAGGTTTTAGGTTTTGTCCAATTTAAATTAAAATTTAATTCATTTTAAATTTGATTTTTAATTGTTTAATTGTATAAAAAATGTGTTGAGCCATTTTTATTGACTTGTGATGTTTGACTATGTGTTTGGGCCTTGGTCAATGTTGATTTGACTTTTATTGAGTTAAAATAATTGGATTTAGGGGATTGATGAAATGTACATTTCATCTCCCAAAATGAATGGATGATTTTAATTTGATAAAATTCCTCCCATGACCAATTTGTGTTTCTCTCATCTCCCTTTCCTCTTCATCTGTAATCCTATTCTTTCTCATCCCATTTATTGACCAATAAAATCTCAAGATCCTAAGGCTAATTGGTTCATCAATAACCTTATGTTAGATGAACCTGAAATTATGGCGTAGTCAGAGTTCAAATGTTCTACTCCAAGTCATGACATCTGATCCAACATTGTTGCTAATACAACAAGACAGTTATACAAATTAAAACCCAGCACTAATCTGCACACATTCACCGATGTAACAACATCTGCTACTATCTGTCCATCTGGTACAAAGACACAGTAGAGATCAAACATAGCACTTACTTCTGTTGAGCCTGTACAGTTCTCAGCATGATGTCTCAACATTGATTTGAACATCACCTGTTACAGCATTACAGTTTGTTGTACTGTAAAAGATCAACCAAGCTATACTTCAGTATCAGTTGACAGAGATAACTGTCATAACATCCAATTAGACATTTAGACAATGGGCCATATGCCAAGTCTGTTATCCTCCTGAAAAACAGACTGAAATAAATACTGAACTTTTACATTGCAGCACTTGGGCCTTGTACTTGTATTTCTTAAAATTAAGGTTAAGCAAGTTAACTTAATTTCCACATATTAGGGTGCTAACAAATAGGCTATTTGTTAGGTTCATTAATTGTAGCTCAGTTGTTAGTTTCCTGGATTTTAGCTCAGCTGTTGGATTCCTGAAAAATAGCCTGAGAAAAATACTGAAACAGAAAAACTAACCATCCTACAATTTAGCATATGCTGTCAGGAATGAATGTCACAACATTCCGTTTGACGTCCAGAACATAGCCCATATGCTAAGTCTGTTATTTTCCTGAAAACAGACTATACTAAATGATGTGCTGTAAAAGACCAACCAGTCTATTATTCAGTATATGCTGTCAATGATGAATGTCATAACATTATGTTTGATATTCAGACAGTAGGCTATGTACCAGGTCTATTATTCTCTTGATAAACAGACTGAAATACATACTGAGTTATAACAGACAGGATTATAACATGCAGAAGGTAAAAACACAAGTAATTGTTAACCCAGTTCGGTACAACATCACCTACTCTGGGGGCATACCAAGCCAGGAAGAAGATCCACTATCAGCAGTATTAATTCAGAGTTAAACTCCCCCGTTTACAACTCTTCACTTAATCCCTACCCAATGCAATCTATACCTAGGAACTCCTAGATAGAAACCACCAGTTTCCATTCCTATCACTACAATTACAATGTAATGCTCAACAACTTGAACTTGCTTCACAACTTCGTTCAAGACCATAACAACTCTTACCTACAGGCTTTGAGTTACAAATAATCTCATGCTTTTAGCACTGAGAAACACATGGTAACCTTCCCACAGGTTAGGAGGTTTACCGCACACACACCCCTAATTTTACATGGTTTGAGGCTTGCAAAACCTAGGTTACAATTTTCTATTTATAACCTAAACACCCAACTGGATTTGGGCCTTCAGAAATCACAGCAAACTTCTCCTTTGTTGTTACAAAGCGAGCAGAAAACTTCTGCTACAATCAAGGTCTTCAACCTTTTAGTTCCTAAAATATCTCCATATTTAGAAACTGTATATTCACCAAATATTCTGATTGAGTCTTCAAGACCTCCACAAATAACGCCACATAGGATTCTAACTAATCCCAGAATATTGAATCAGTTGACACATAACAGAATTAACTAATTCAGTTTTATACACATGCGCGATGTCACAGTCACGATGTTATGACATCCTACATGACATGTTGGTCCAGATGTTGAACTTCTTCAACCCAACATATTAAAACAACAGAGGTGATTACATTATTTGTTTTACAAAATTAATGTCAATCCTAAGGTACTAACAGAACCAATACAAGTATGGATGAGATAGGTCCATCCCTTTGATCTTTTTATTTTAGTGTGTGGTATGTTTTAGGAGTTTGGTTCATTATACCAAATATATAACATGCATTAGCACCAAAAAATTTATTGCCCGGCCTCAGATAGTTGTGACTTCTACATAACTCCAATTACGATTGCTTAACATAGAGCTAAATTTTGACCCTAAAGGCACAACATTCTAGTAAGTGGGATCGTAAGTCTCCCCCCTTTCATGGTATTGTGTGGAAAATTGGAGTTTTTTCCTTCCTATGGAAGATGTCTTGGTTCAAGGATCCATGCTTGTGAATAGAGGGTTGAGTGTTCTCCAAAGAATGACTTAATCAATTGAAAAGCAAAACTTCACTAACATCTAATTAACTTTGACTAACACTAACTATTATTAACTTTGCTTTTCTTTCAATTCATTTACTTTATACAATTTAATTTCAAGTCATTTACATTTCATTTCCATTCTCATTTTATTAACTTGTTTATGTTTATGCCATTTTCACTTTGCTCATTTGAGCCATATATTGTGATTGTATATATTTGTTTGTGTATCTTGTTTTTGTTTTTGGTCTTAGGACCTTAAAATACTTAATAAACAACAAGAACCCCTAAAAAATGTTGCATGGACTGTTGAGTTTGATCTGATCTTTTGGACCTAGGATTAGGCAACATTCCATATGCAAAAAGGACTTGGCCAATGCCAACATTCAGAGACCAAGTTATTGTAATTTGAGCCTTCATCTAATGCAAGTATTGGGATCTTATTAAATTCATCTGCTACATGGTCTTGATGCAACAGTTATTTTGGTCTCATGCTACACCTTATTCTGAGCAAAAATAAAGAAGTATTTCATCTGATACATGAGAAGACAAAGAAGACTGTTAGCTTTGGATTTGTTTGTTTGGATGTGGCCATCTTTATTCGATGCCTTGCTCTTCATATTGCTAAGTTTTTGATGATTATTGCTTGATTCAAAAGTCCAAAGGGAAAGTGGGTTTTCTATATAACATTCTTGTCTGTTGGATTGCATCCCATTGGTTATATCTTTTCAAATCTTAACTTTTAATTTTATGCTTTGGATCAGTCTCTTCATCTCTTCCCACTTCTCAAATTTCAAAATCTCTCCCCCTTTTCAAAAACTTTATTTGCTTGTGATTTCAAAATTTAGACTTTATTGCAAATTAGAAACTTTGGCCTTATGCCATTTCTTTTTTTAACTCTTTTCTTAAATCAAACTTGTAAATGAATCTAATAATATTGACTTAAAATTTCAAAAGACAAAAAGAACTAACCTTCATTCAAACTTTTGGGCCTTTTCTGCCTCTTTTAAACTTAACTTTTGATTAAAAGCAATCCACTCATTTTGAAATTGATATCACGAACTACGAGGTTTTGATCCCTCATTTTTATGATGGTACGTAGGCACAAGTTTGAAGGTCTTGTCAAACAAAAAAATATAATTAATGAATTCTCTTCTCATCCCCACACTCTATTTGTTGCAAATATATTTTATACCAAAAACACATACACACATAAAAAAGGGCTTCCTAGGAGTACCTAGGACATTTTGGGTGCTAACACCTTCCCTCTGTGTAACCAACCCCCTTACCTGTAATCTCTGGCATTTTATTAGTTTTGATTTGAAAACTTCTTATCTTTAGGTTTTGTTTTTACTTATCCCTTTTCCTTTAGAAACAATAAAAGCGCGGTGGTGACTCTGGTTTTATTGACGTTAAACTTACCCATAGTTTGATGGTCGTGAATTTACCGCTACAGAAATTAAGTGGCGACTCTACTTGGGAGTAGTCCTCAGTAGGTTTAGCCTACTTTTTTATATGTGTATGTATTTATATATTTGATGTTTTTATATTTGTTTGTGTGATATAATTTGCTTGTTGTGCTTAGTGATCTCTGAGTGGTGAGATAAGTTCTAACCCGAACTTGAGTGCAATTAAGATAGGAGGATCGTATAGTCATGTTTGACTTGTGTGAAGTAGTCCTTAACAAGTTGGCTTGAGACCCATCTACTCAGTGGAGACCCTTTTGGAGTTACTGATGTCACACAAGTTATTTGTGGATAGGCATTACTTTCTCTGATTTGGGGTCCGAGAAGCTAAGGACTGTAGAACATTTAACCCAACTTGGCCTATTTAGGACGTAGTGCGGAGACTGTTCAGGTGTAGACTTGATAACACTTTTTACGCGATACTACACTCAGACGAGTTTCCCTTGAGAATATTATGGGTTGATGAGTCAGTCATCCTAACCTATAATATTCGATATATTTTATCTGATTTGAAAGATCTAAGGAAGCTATCATCCTTTATATTAGATCCCTTGGACTTCAAACAACGTCATGGGAAGATTTTATCTGTGTTATCTACTTATATGGTTGAAGGACTCTTGAGTGTGTTGGTTCAGTTCTATGATCCTCTCTACCATTGCTTCACTTTTCCCGATTATCATATTATGCCTATGTTAGAGAAGTATGCCCATCTCTTGGGAATACCTGTTTCTGACAAGGTACCTTTTAGTGGATTAGAGGAGATTCCCATATCTCATATCATAGTTGAAGCTCTTCATCTAAAGAAACCTGAGATTGAGGCTCATTGGGTGAATAAATGAGGAATGTTTGGGTTGACTTCTGAATTTCTCATAGGGAAAGCTATTGTCTTTGCTCAAGCCGGTAGTATGGACGCTTTTGAAGCCATTTTTGTATTGCTCATCTATAGTTTAACTTTGTTCCCTAACATTGACGGTTTTGTTGATGTTAACACCATTAGAATCTTCTTGATTGGGAATCATGTGCCCACTCTGTTGGGTGATATGTATTTCTCTTTGCATTTAAAGAATTCTAAAGGTGGTGGGACTATTGTGTGTTGTGTTCCTCTTCTGTACAAGTGGTTTATTTCGCACTTGCCTCAGACGCCTACTTTTGTGGAGAACAAACAATGTCTACAGTGGTCTCAGAGACTCATGTCTATCACTGATGATGACATTGTTTGGTATGATTTTACATTGAGTAGTATGGATATTATCGACAATTATGGTGAATTCTCTAATGTGCCCCTCATTGATACACAAGGAGGAATCAACTACAACCCTATTTTGGCTTGTCATCAACTTGGGTTCCCCTTGAGAGACAAGCATAATAACACTCAGTTAGAAGGTCTTTTCTATCAAGAGGGTAAAGATCCCCAACATTTGAAGTAGAAGATGATTCATGCTTGGCATAATGTGCATAGGAAAGGAAGATCTGAGGTTGGTCTGCACAACTGTGTAGCTTTGGAAGCTTACACTACTTGGGTGAAGAAGAGAGATTTGGAGTTGAAGATGTTATATGCTTGTAAGAGACCTATGTATTTGGTTGTGGCTGAGCCATCAACTCTCCCTAACCAAGATGTAGAGGAGTTGGAAGACGCACTTGCTAAGATGAAAAAAAGAGAGACATGTGGGAAGAGGAGTTCCATGCTTTGAGCATAAAGTATGAGGAGTTGCAGCTTGAGTCAAAGGACAAAGACGCGCTTATCGAACTTCTTGAAGATCGAGCAGTGAAGAGACAGAGAGAGCTAGAGGGTCCATCTTTCTCTAGTATCCCTCAGCCATCCTGTGCTTGGAAAACGACTATTGATCAGCTTGTCCTTGAGAAGGCTCAGATGAAGATATCTTTTGAGACCGAGATCCGACGCATCCAAAGGAAGTATACGCCAACAGCCAGATCATCTGACACTGTTGCTAGAGGATACTTAGGATGATTAGTTTCTTTTTCTCTTGTATTTGTACTTTGGTTTCTAAAATTGTACTCAGTGTAATCCTTCCAAATTTTATGAATAAAAGAGATTTAATGGTCAATCCAATTGTTATTATTATGTGTTTGCGAATAAAACAACATGTTCCTTGAAATTAAAACAATAAAAAACATTGCATTTCATGCATCATTTGTATAACAGGTTTTCTTCTGCTAGATGTCTTATTGGTTATTCTTCTATGCTTCAATCAAGCTGACTCCCCGATACAGCACTCGTGCCAATCAACCCAGAATTATGGAGCATTTGGAACAAGAGAACAAAGAGCTGAAGGATGAGATTGCACGACTGACTGCCATGATGGAGTCTGTTCTTGCTGCACAGAGCCAGTCTTCACCAAATCCTATAACTCCTCCTCAGAGGACTGTCATCTCCGAGGTTACTACTTCAACCATTCATGTTGGTGTTACTCAATTCGGTCCAACTATGCCTGCTAGATTTCCCTGGGGGATGCCACCAAATTTCATGCCTGAAGGGTTTGCGCCTACCTTTGCTTCTATGACGGTATCTAGCCCGGGCATGTCTGTGCCACCTCCAATTGTTCATACCTTGCCTCGTGTTGAGGACACCATCTACCATTTTGAACCATCTCAAGGCTCAAATTTTTATGAGAAGATGGATGAAATGAAGGATCGGTTCCTTGAGCTGTGTAAGGAGTTGAAAATATTGAGAGGAAAAGACCTGTTTGGTAAGAGTGTTGCTGAACTCTGCTTGATACCAAATGTGAAAATCCTGACGAAGTTCAAAGTCCCTGACTTTGAAAAGTATAAGGGAAATACTTGTCTGTTTATCTACCTTGTTATGTATGCCAGAAAGATGTCAACTCAAACTGATAATGATCAGTTACTGATTCATTACTTTCAGGACAGTTTGTCTAGTGCCGCTCTGAGATGGTATATGGGGCTAGATAGTGAAAGTGCCCATGCGTTCAATGATTTGGGTGAAGCTTTTGTGAAGAAGTACAAGTATGATATGGATATGGCGCCTGATAGAGACCAGCTGAGGTCTATGTCTCAGAAGGATAAGGAGACGTTCAAACAGTATGCTCAGAGATGGAGGGAACTTGCTGCTCAGATTAATCCTCCATTGGAAGAGAAAGAGATGACAAAGATTTTCCTGAAGACCCTGAGTTTGTTTTACTACGAATGTATGATTGCCAGTGCCCCCAGTGACTTTACCAAAATGGTAAACATGGGGATGAGGTTAGAAGAGGGAGTACGTGAAGGATGTCTGTCCAAGGAAGAAGTGTCGTCTATAAAAAATTATGGGAGTGGTTTCTCCAAAAGGAAGGAAGGGGAAACCAAATCAGTATTTGTGGGGAGGCAGAGGAGGCCTCATGTCAGAAGAAATCCTCAACCGTGTCAGCATCAACATCAAGTTTCATCAGTAATTCCAGCGTTTTCCAATAATTCCAACAATCAATCTATTCCAATTCAGCAACAACAACTGCAACAAAGAACCAACTACAACAACAACAACAACAGTAATCAACAACATAACTTCGAGAGGAAGAAGGTCTCTTTTGACCCTATTCCTATGTCATATGTCCAACTGTATCCATCTTTGGTTCTCAAGAACCTACTCAAACAAAGAAATCCACCTCAAAATCCCGAGCCACTTCCATGGTGGTACAAGCCTGAACTCCATTGTGCCTTTCACAAGGGAGCCCCTGGCCATGACATAGAGAACTGCTACCCGTTGAAATATGAGGTACAGAAGCTTGTAAAGAGTGGGATGGTATCCTTTGAGGACCTTGCACCGAATGTGAAAGCTAATCCCTTGCCCGCTCATGGTAATGCTTCAATCAACATGATAGATGGTTGTCCTGGAAAGTATAAGGTTTATGATGTTCGCCATATCATACAATCTTTGGTTGCAATTCATAGAGATATCTGTTTGGTAAGTGATTGTGAACATGACCATGATGGTTGTGTGATATGCAACATGAACCCTCGAGGATGTGTCATTGTCAAAAGGGATATTCATAGGTTGATGGATGAAAGGCTTATCCAAATTTGTCAGTCAAGGGAGGTAGATGATGTCAATGTAATTGTGTCGGTGCTTAATACCTCTGAGCGGGTAGTAATTCAATTTGATAGCAGCAACAACAACAACGTCAATAGATCGGTATCGCCGTTAGTTATACGGTTAGCGGGCCTCGTCTCGTATGCATCCGATAAAGTTGTGTTGTATCAGTATAATGTCATGATGGTAGAGAATGGTCAAGAGGTTCCTTTACGTGTAACTAATTTTATGGTGAATATAGCTGATATCGCAAAGGTGACATGTAGTTGTCGTGTCTTCGGTCCGGTCTTTCTGAAGGAATTAGAGGATGCTCCAGCTAATAAGAAGGTTGATGTACCTATGATAAACCCAGTTAGTGCTCCATCATGTCAGTTTGGTGAATCCATCAAACTGGAGGCAAATGATGATGATGAAGTGTTACGATTGATTAAGAAGAGCGAGTTCAATGTGGTGGAGTAGTTGCTCCAAACTCCGTCAAAGATTTCAATGTTTTCTCGGTTAATGAATTCTGAAGCATATAGAAAAGCA
Organism: Lathyrus oleraceus; assembly: GCF_024323335.1. Classification (NCBI taxonomy): domain Eukaryota; kingdom Viridiplantae; phylum Streptophyta; class Magnoliopsida; order Fabales; family Fabaceae; genus Lathyrus; species Lathyrus oleraceus. Next base: position 253,251,791 of record NC_066585.1, on the reverse strand, counting down.
TTGCAGAAAGTACTAGAGCAAGCCTATGTTGAACATGATGTTACTGTGGATCAGTTTGACCACATTGTTGCTAACATCACTACTTGCAATAATCTGATCTTTTGTGATGAAGAACTTCCTGAGGAAGGTAGAAATCACAATCTGGCACTCCATATTTCAATGAACTTCAAGGAGGATGCGATGTCTAACGTGTTAGTTGATACCGGTTCTTCCTTGAATGTACTCCCAAAATCAACTCTTTCCAGACTCCCCTATCAAGGCGCTCTTATGAGGTACAATGGCATGATCGTTAAAGCATTTGATGGTTCTCGCAAAACTGTCAACGGTGAAGTGGACCTGCCAGTTAAGATAGGTCCGAGTGATTTCCAAATTACTTTCCAAGTAATGGATATTCACCCGGCATATAGTTGCTTATTAGGGAGGCCATGGATTCACGAGGCAGAAGCTGTGACATCGATTCTGCATCAAAAGCTCAAATTTGTAAAGAACGGAAAGCTTGTCGTTGTTGGTGGGGAGAAGGCACGGTTGGTGAGTCATCTGTCATCTTTTTCTTATGTCGAAGCTAAGGAGGAGGATGGAAATCCGTTTCAAGCCTTGTCTATTGCTGAAGTAAAGAAAGTTGGGGCACCCATGTCTTCTTTCAAAGATGCTCAGAAAGCTATTAAGGTTGGTTGCACTGATCAGTGGGGTCGCATGGTAGAGGTTGCTGAGAATAAGAACAGGGCCGAATTGGGATTTCGACAACGGTCGTTCAATGTCAAAGCTGAAGATGTTCAATCGAGTTTTTGCAGTGGAGGGTTCATTCATGGTAATGAACAACACTCAGTTGTTGTGATCAAAGATGATGAAGACGAAGATTACGCCTACTTTGTGACACATGGCGAGACTTGCAATAATTGGGTTGTTGTTGATGTTCTTGTTATTGTTCACCATTCTAAGTAATTTGTTTTCATGTTTTAAGAAAAATCCCTCTCCTATGCCTAAGGGAGAAGTGAACATTGTTAGGCATTTCGATTATCATTAATAAAATCCAATTCTACTCATCCACATCTATGATGTTTTATTTTTACTTTTTGCCTTTTTGAAAAATGGTAATCACAAAAAACATAAATAAATAAGTAATAAGTGTCCATCTGTATAATATTTGGTCACAATTCACTTCTCTAAAATCCAAATATCAAATTATTATACAGGTTGGTTCCCAAAACCATTGAATAAAATGATCCTACTCCCTCTCCAAACTTTGATTTCCCTGTGTTTGAGGCTGAGGAAAAGACTGATGAAGAAGTGTCTGATGAATTGTCTCGTCTACTTGAGCATGAGGAAAAAGCCATTCAGACGTTCGAAAAACAGATTGAACTAGTCAACTTGGGTTCCGAAGATGATTTGAAGGAAGTCAAGATTGGGTCTCAGTTGTGTCCAGAAGCTAAGAAGGGGTTGATTGATCTTCTCTGAGAATATTCAGATGCGTTTGCTTGGTCCTATCAAGACATGCCTGGGTTGGATTCCGAGATCGTGGAGCATAGATTGTCGTTGAAGCCAGAATGCATGTCGGTCAAGCAGAAGTTAAGGAGGACTCATCCTGATATGGCAGTTAATATCAAAGAGGAAGTGCAGAAACAAATCGATGTTGGTTTTCTTGTTACCTCCAAATATCCGCAGTGGGTGGCCAACATTGTATATGTTCCAAAGAAAGATGGAAAAGTTTGCATGTGTGTTGATTACAGAGATTTGAACAAAGCTAGTCCAAAAGATGATTTCCCTCTTGTCGCATTACGCGAAAAACCGGCGGGAAAAGAAACAGAGCCGCCACCTTGCGTTATTTATCCCAAAGGAGGGAAAGGAAACGCTCGAAGTAAACCTGGAAAGGAATGGTCTCACGACTAGAGATTGATAGGATCGGGAGTCGGTTATGCGAAGGGAAGGTATTAGCACCCCTACGCATCCGTCGTACTCGACGGGATCCACGCTCAGAAAGAATAGAAGAAAGGTTGCTAAATAACTGCTTAAAGACTGCACAAAACTGAAATGAAACCCAGGAAAGAAGACGGAGGAAGGGGACTCGGCAGGATATCGCATCCTGGGCCTACGTAGTTTGTCAGACACAAACATCAGAGTCGACGTAGTTCGGGGAAATGGGAAACGTGCTCGCTAGGATATCACATCCTATGCATACGTATCTTCTCTAACCAGAGTAAGAATCAGAGCACTCGTAGCTCGGCTAACGCACGCCAAAACAAACACAGAAAGGAGACGCTGAGACGTCGCAACGGGGGCGAGAGAAAAGGATTAAAGTTAGTTGTTAGTCAAACTCGACAAGACATCGCATCTTGTGCCTACGTATCTCATCTGGACATGAGAATCAGAGTTTCCGTAGTTCGGCTAAACCAATTCTACTTGTTTTGTGTTTTTTTACGTGGACAACGTCACTACGCAATCTACCGGATGCTCGACCTCTGGAGACTTACTCACCTGTAGTAGAAGGAGTTAACGTGTCCTTAAGAGGGGATAATGTTTGTTTGTGTTTTAGGAAAGCTCACGCAAGAAAGGAAGTCATAGACGAAGGAATCGTGCTACCTTAATTGACATGCAAACGAGACTATGCGAAGTCTAGCAAACCTAGGGGATACAATCACACCACACAAACACATACAACATGAAGTAAACACACCAACAAGGGGCTCAAACATCAAGGGTAAGGCTTTAGTCAAGGGGTCATATCAACCTCGACAAACAAGCCGGATGGAAGGGTATCTGAGGGCTCTTAACCACTGACATTGACCGTCAGGGTGAGCAGATGAAAGGTGATGAGGATTAGACCTCAGAGCTTTTAACCCGGGCCTGGGTGAGCTTCAATCAATGAAAGCGTGGGAGTCCAGAATGTGGGACTCTACTCCACTTGACTGACTCTATATACAAGGATCTTGGGTGTTTATTCAAAATGCATCAGCACATAGTGCGAGCAAGATGAAAGACTCAACTGAATAGCAAGGGATGGATTGCACATCCCTTCTATCTGCCAATGCCTCTTCACTTAGGATGTCTTTGAGGTACAGGGCACAAACATAAACAAGCACAAACATTGCCTCTTAAGGAGGGCTTTAGACAGGTGCCTGCCAAAGATAGCAGGTCTTCCAGACTACATGGAGAACAAGAGTGCTCACCTAGGTGGTATGCCAACCACAACCAAAGCAAAGTTCAAGTAATGAACTAAAGCAGCTAATGTACCTGTGAGAAAAGCTAAACAATCAGTACTATGTTTAGACAAACAGTCAACAGTTAACAACAGTGGTTCCCAATATACACAACAAGCAAGCTTTAGGTGCAAGCATTCAAATTGTTTCATCATCTCAAATGACCTACAAACAGCAAGGGTTAGTGGACAAAGTAAAGGCATCTCAAATCATGAGATCAACATCATCCCTTAGGACTATAAGCTTGAACCTGAAATGCAAAACTCAAAAGATGAGTACAAAACCCCTAGGGCAAAGCCTAGGGTCAAAGGTGGAGAAAAAATTCAAAACAGAAGCTAATACTCAACATGAAGCAACTTTAAGCAAGTAAGAACATGTCCTAAAAAGGACCAAGTCAAAAGCATTAAGCAAAGTCATCATTCAACCAAGAGAAGGCAAGGCAAGCAAAAGGTGCATACAATTGGTCCTCAAGAATCAAAATTCCATATTAAAATAGAAATGACTCAAACAATTCTAGAAATTTTTATGAGCATACAATTTGTCAAACACAATCATCATGCCAAAAATTGTAAATAGAGAAGCTCATTTGATAAGGCAATGAAAATGAATAAGATCAACATCAAATTGTGTGACATACATTGTCACACCATACAAACACATGCATAAAACAGAGATGGAAAATGCTAAAAATGCCACACCAAATCTCAAAAATCACACAACATGTTGAGAATCAGCACAATTCCAGAAATCCACATCAAAAAATAGAAGACATTCATATGATCATGTAGAAAAAAATCTAGAATTAATTGGATCATCAAGCTATTTTTAAGGATTTTTTTAATTATCATGAAATAATGAAATAAACATTGCAATAACATGAAAATATGAATTGGAAATGAAATGGAATTTGGAAATGCCTCCAGCAGGATTCGAAGTGGGGAGCAAGGCGCGTCCAAAACGACGCCGTTTTTGGCCAAGGAAAAGTGAAAAATAAAAATTCTTTCGCCTGGAATCGAAGGGAGGGCTGCGCTACATCAAAACGGCGTCGTTTTGAGGAAGCCCTAGCCTCAAAACCAGGCACGCTCGCTACTGTTCCTAGCGGTGGTTGGCACGGTGGAAACCACCGTCTTCCTCATGAAGACGGTGGTGAACAGTAACATCTCCTAATTTTTTTTTGCAGAATTGAGTGAAACTTATATCAACAGAAAGCTTGCAACACGATGAGTTCAAATCTACTATTATTTCATCCTAATTGTTCATGAATCATGCAAATCGATGAAAATAAAATCTCACATCCAAACTTTAAACTCATATATCTCCATCAATATTGCACCAAATTTCATGTTCTTTATACCAGTGGAATCAACAAGCAACGAACTACAAGTCTATGGCAATAAAAACAAGAATTAGGAGATGCGAAATTCTGACCTCTTGAAGCTTCAACAATGGCAGTAGTAGATTCAAGGCTTGGCAAGCATCCAAATCTCTTCTATCAACCTTGTTACCACTTCTGAAGCACAAATCAACCCTTGGAATGGCTTGGATCTAGCTAAATCTTCAAAACTCCATGTTCATGTTCATGTATGGAATTGCTTGATTCTTCACCAATTTCTTCAATCAATGGCTTGAATTCTACCAAATGATGATCAAGAAACCAGAATATGCAATGAAAATCAAGTGTTACTTGGAAGAATTTTGAATTATGATGAAGAGAATTTTTGGATCTAGATCTAGAATGATGAATTATGAAAATTCTGTTAGGATTAACCTTTTATATGCTTGCCTAATCATGCTGAAAAATTAATTAAGCTTTGGTTAATTGGAGATTAGTGAGAAATAAGGTGTAGTGCAAAAATTGACTTTTTCACCCCATGCATGCAATCCCACGTGAACAGTAGCAAATGGCCATGCAATTTCACTTAAAACCCTCTTATGAACACAATGGCAATGGTGATTTGTTCCCATGATGCACCAATTTCAAATTTGCAATTTTCCCTCCAAAATAAGCATGAATATGCAAATGGTCATGTGATTAAATTTCATGCAATGTGATGAATGGTTTGGAAAATACATGTCATGAGAAGAAATATGCAAAAAGAGGCACTCATTTTGGAGTTCTAGATCAAAAGTTATGGCTTGTTGAAGTTCCATGCACATTTGGCAATGATTTGATCATATCTCCTCAACCATTCATCAGATGCTCATGATCTTGGACTTTTTGGAAATGGGAGAGAAAGATATTCAACTTTCATGTTGGACAAAATTCATTTGAAGCTTCTAGGATGTTGGAAAGTCAAGTTGAAGTAGGTCCAAAAACTTGCCATTTTTGGAAACTTGAAATTACAGGTCACTTTCCATTTTGGGAAACCTTTGATCTGGCTTCAAAATCTTCAAGGTATGAGTTTGACATGTTGAATAACCCTCTTTGGGACATGAATGAAGTGTCTCAAACCATTTCTCCACCTCCTAGCCCTCAGTTGACTTGCAGTTGACTTTTATGGGCCCCAGAAGACCTGAAACTGCACTGTGGACTTTGAGCCTCTAGCACTTGGTACAATGGCTTCAAAATGAACCTTGATTCATGTAAGCTCTCTAGAACAACCATAGGGCCTTTATCTCATGGAAATGCCTGGTCTCTTGCACAAATGAATTCTCCTGATACCAGTCTTGACTGATAAGATGCAAGGTACTATGCAATGTTAATGCAATGTTAATGTGATGTCAAATGACCTAAAAAATGAAATGAATGTACAAATGGGGGGTGCAAATTTGAGGTGATACACCTCTATCACACATTGATATGTTGGTAAAAAATACAACTAAATTCAAAGTCTTTTCATTCATGGACGGATTTTCCAGTTATAATCAGATTAAAATGGCACCCGAAGATATGGAGAAGACCATATTCATTACACCCTAGGGAACATTCTGTTATAGAGTGATGCATTTCGGTTTAAAGAATGCTAGTGCAACATACCAGAGAGCTATGACCATACTTTTTCAAGATATGATGCACAAAGAGATTGAAGTATATGTTGATGATATGATTGCCAAATCAAGTGATGAAGAGGAACATGTTGAGCATTTGTTGAAGCTATTCTAGCGTTTGAGGAAGTACAAACTCCGCTTGAATCCCAATAAATGTACATTTGGTGTTCGTTCTGTTAAGTTGTTGGGATTTATTGTCATTGAGAAGGGTATTGAAGTTGATCCTGCCAAGACCAAAGCAATACAAGAAATGTTTGCACCCAAAACTGAGGAACAAGTCAGAGGTTTTCTCGGCCACTTGAACTACATCTCAAGATTTATATCGCATATGACTGTTACGTGTGCACCTATATTCAAGCTTCTTTGGAAAGATTAGTCTTGTGATTGGATCGAGGATTTCCATAAAGCTTTTGACAGTATCGAAAAGTATTTGCTTGAACCTCCGATTTTGTCTCCGCCTATTGAAGGAAGACTGTTGATCATGTATCTGACTGTGCTTGATGAAAGTATGGGTTGTGTTCTGGGTAAGCAAGATGAATCTAGAAAGAAAGAATATTATATCTACTACTTTAATAAGAAATTCATCGATTGTGAGACTCGGTATTCTATGCTAGAAAAAAACTTATTGCGTATTGGCTTGGGCTGCTAGTCGTCTGCGCCAGTATATGTTAAATCATACTACTTGGTTGATATCCAAAATGGATCCAATCAAGTATATTTTTGAGAAGCCTGCTTTAACCGGGAGGAATACCCGTTGGCAGATGTTGTTATCAGAGTATGATATTGAATACCAATCTTAGAAAGCTATCAAGGGTAGTGTCTTGGCTAACCATTCGGCTCAACAACCAATTTAAGATTACCAGTCAGTGCAATATGATTTTCCTGATGAAGAGATCTTGTACTTACAGATGAAAGATTGTGATGAACCATTGCTTGAAGAAGGGCCAGAACCTAGCTCCCGCTAGGGCATGGTATTTGATCAGTACGGTAATGGCATTGGGCCAGTGATTATTACTCCTCAGGGCACTCATTTTCCATTTACATCTAGTTTGACTTTCAAATGTACAAACAACATGGATGAGTATGAATCTTCCATTATGGGGCTTGGAGAGGCCATTAATATCAGAATCAAATATCTTGATGTCTATGGAGATTCAGCTTTGATTGTGAATCAGATCAAAGGTGAATGGGAGACGAATCGACCCGGTTTGATATCATATAGAGATTATGCGAGGAGGATTTCAACTTTCTTTACAAAGGTTGAGTTTCATCATATCCCTCGAGATGAAAATCGGATGGCCGATGCTCTTGCAATGTTGGCTTCAATGATTGTAGTGAACTTTTGGAACGAGGTTCCCAATTTGACTATGATGCGTCTTGATAGGCCAGCTCATGTGTTTGCTGCAGAAGAGGTCTGTAGCGGGGTATTCGTTACCATTAGAGATATTGACTAAATCCAAGGTAAACCATACAAGTCGAGTCGCCACCGCACTTCTATTTATCCAAAGGAATGGTTAGAAAGCGAACAAAAACCTAAAAGTTTTATCGAATCAAAAACTAGTAAAAATGTCAGAGATCTGGGTAAGGGGGTTGGTTATGCAATGGGAAGGTTTTAAGCACCCAAAACATCCTAGGTACTCCTAGGGAGCCCTTTTCACATTTGTTGTAAGGTTGGTATTTTGTGAAATTTTATTTGTGCAAACATGATTGAAGAGATGAGAAAAGAGTATACAAGTTTATTTACATTTTGTGTTTGAATGGATGAACCCATTGCCTACGTACCATCTTAAAAAAGATTAGGATCAAAACCTCGTAGTTCGGGGTAAAAATCTCAAAATGAGTTGGTGAATTGATTGGTCCAAAAGCCTTAAAGGTCTTTTGTTATCCAAGGGAGAAAACTCAACCTAGAACCACAAATCCACCATGTGAGGATAGCTTCAACATGCTAGGGAGGGGTTAACCCTATAATAAGCATGGAAGACTCATTGTCCATCACTAAGGATAAAGGTGAGTATTATATCTACCTCAAGGATAACTCAAACCTAATAGCTAAAGGTTATGAAAAATTTGATTAGGAGAGTGGTCATTGAAACCACAAAAAGACATTTGAATGGGTTATATTTACCAATGAAAAGTATTTACAAAAATGGTCAAAGTTGATTTAGATTCAATTCAAAATAAGTGTTATGAAAAGAAAGTTTGAAAATCAAAAGCCTAAGGCTTAGGTTTCTAATGTTGAAAATAAGTGTTAAATGTTTGCGCAAAAGTTTTGGCTTGGGTTAGAGTGGAGAGAAGAAGAAGAATGGCTAAGATCCTAAGCATACAAGAGGTAAGGGATAAGAATCAAAACCACAAAAGGAGTTCCTCTCTTGAGATCATATTGATGATCCAAGTAGCTCCCATCCTTTGGAATAAGCAATCACAAGCATAACTCAAATAATTGTAAGACCCCAATTTTGTCCTTAAGATCCCTCATGGCATCATAATATTGCATTGCATAGCCTCAAGGATCATTGAGCATTTTGGCTCCCTTTCCCTTTGGGTAGGGATCTCTTGTGAGTGGTTTTAGATCACTAAGCATGCTTGAATTGTATATCATTGCTTTTCTTGTTTTATTCACTAACCAAAAGCACAAAAATATGTCACTAACATCTTTTGTTTGTAGCATAAGCAATCACCAGGTCAAGAGCTTCAAGAAGATCCTTTGTGCAAAAAATGAGGTATTTTCTTGGGATGAGGACCACATGATTATTATAAGGAGCTTACATGAGCTAGGGTTTCATTTTGAAGCAATTTCACCAAGTGGTAGAGACTCAAGTTAACCAAGACATTTAAAGGTCATCTGAGGACCAAAAGTCAACTGTGCAGTCAACTGAGGGCTATGAGGTGGGGAAATGAGTTGAGACACCTCAATCATGTTCAAATGGGGTCTATTCATCATTATAAACATCCATCTTGAAGATTCAAAGGCCATGACAAAAGTTACTAAAAATGGAAAATGACCTATAATTCAAAGTTTCCAAATTTGGCAAGTTTTTGGTCCACATTCAACTTGACTTGTCAATCTCAAATACGTTTCAAATGGATTTTTGGTGAACATGAAAGTTGTAGATCTTTGTCTCCCTTTTCCAAAAAGTCCTAATTCATGTCCTCATGATGAATGGTTGAGGAGTTATGGTCATTTGATCACAAGGTGTGCATGGAAATTCAAAATGGCATAACTTTTGATGTAATGCTTCAAATTGGTTCATTCTTTTTGCAAAGTGCTTCTCATGTTCAAGGCATCTCAAAATGACCTCATTTGGCTCAAATATGCAAAATAATCATGGCAAAATATTCATTATTTCACACATGTGCAAATTGAAGAAAATATTCACCATTCATTTTTGGCTTGAGTTGCAAGCAAATTGATCTTCAAATCATGACCATTGGTTTCTCTTGAGTGAATTCCAATCATAACATGAGGAGGAGCACGTGGATTATGGGCATGTGAGCTCATTTTGCATTTTTGCAAATTGCTTCATATCTCATTAATCATGATTAGTGGATGGAAAATATGATTAGCATTGTCATTAGCATGGAGTAAATAAACAGAAACCCTAATCATAACTGGAATAACAAGCATTTTCAGATCAAAATTCAAGAACTCTCTCAAAATTCTCTCACTTCGAATTCTCATTTTCTTCACACAAAGCTCAAAGATCTTTACATAATCTTGATCCTCATGCCTCACTGAGCAAGATTCATCCATTACTTGGAGCAATTCATCAAGATTTCGAGCAGTACATGTGCATTATCATGTTGATGGAAATTGGAAATTGAAGTAGATTCAAGAGGATTCAACCAGTTCTTTTTGCACAAAGCTTCAAAGGAGGTTCAAGGAGGTTGATCTGGAGCTTTTGAGCTTGTGAGAACGCGTGTACAGCAACCTCCATTCCAAGGTGACTTCAATTTTGATCTCTCCTTTTACTGTTTTTAGATCATAGATTTGTAGATCTCGTTGAGTAGAGCATGTACATATGATTAAAATTGAGTTTGGCTGAGAATTGAGGATTTGGTATGAACTGAAAGTTTGGATCTCAAAAATGTTTCCCTTCGATTTGAAAAATCTAGAAGGAATTAGGTTGAATTGATGTGATATTTGGAATCTACATTGAAAACTGAATTGAATGATATAAGCCTTGTGGATTTATGGAATTTTTTCATGGCGGCGCCACCGTAGGGCTTGCCGGAGAAGACGACCGGAGCTGTAGCTCCGGCGTCTGTGTATTTTAGGGTTTATGTTGATGTGTTTGCCATGTGTGCCTTGCGTGTGAGTTCGATTGGCTGAGGATTGTTTGACCAGGCCACGCGTGCGCTGAAATGCTGATTGTGCATGCTGATGTGTTTTAATGAAACAATGTGTTTCATCATTTGAACCAGGACCATTGATCTTGATAGCGCGCCAGATCGTGTGGCTGTGATATTTTCTGAGTTTATTCAAATTAATTCTTTTCCCTCCATTTTTCATGCATATTTAAATTATTTTTCTTGTTTTAGAAAATTCATAAAAAATGCAAAAATGATCCAAATAAGTCCCAATTTTTTTTCATAGATTTGTATGGATGTCTACTTCTTTTTTATGTTAATTTCATGAATTGTTGATGCCTGGATTTTTATGTGGATATTTTTGAATGAATGTTGTGCCAATTTGACCTATTGCCTTCAATGCATTGTGAAATTCTCTATGTTGAACCATCTGATCCAATATTTTGCATACTTGCCATTCATACATGACATGAATTATTGGTCACTGGTTTGGATTTTTTCTCACATGCTATCATTATTTTTGACACATGGAGATAAATGTGACAATTTGTGTCACATTTTTGACATTGAATTGGTGCATTTTTGTTCACATAGCATTTGCATCATTCTGGAGTTGATATTTTGTATATTGAATATTCATGACATGAGGAACTTGTACAAAAAATCTCAAAGTCATTGCATGCATTTCTGATTTGATATGAATTTTCTAAGTTGGAAGTCCATTTTGTGCATGTTTTTGGTCATTACATGGCATAGGCAATTTGAGACACTTGCTTATTGATATGAGGCTGGTCCTTTTGAGGACATTTTTGGAAGTGTTTAAATGTGTAATGTGCAAAAGATTGGGTTCTGTTTTGGTTATTTGGTTAGGTTTTGAATCTTGTCTTTGTACTAGGGTTTTGTACATAAACTAACTTGGTTTTGTGTTTCAGGTTTGGACACTTATCATTGATGGTTGGATTTGTTCTCACCTTGTGAGATACAAATGCATTTGAGTACTGACCTATTGTTGTTTTGTAGGGTTTTAATTAATGTGGTGAACTCATGAGCTCATTTGAGTGCTAGGACACTTATGCACTGAATTGTGTAACTGTTAGAGGGTTTCACTGCTTGTTTTCTGGTTTTATGACTGGAGTACTGATTGTTTAGTCTTTGTACAGGTACCTTAGTTGCTTTCTTGCTTTAGCTCTTGCTTGAGCTTTGGATTATGGTTGACACACCACTCAGGTAGTTAGCTTATTACTTCATGTAGTCTGAAGTCTTGTCACCTTTTTGGCAGGCATTTTGCTGGAAATTCCTCCTTCAGAGGCTCTGTGTGTGTTTGTTTAAAATTGTGCTCAAAGACCTCCAAGAAGAGGCATGTTATATTTGATAAGACCTCCAAGAGAAGAGGCAATTGACGGATAAAAGGGATTAGTAGCCAATCCCCCGTTATCCAGTGTGTCGTTCTTTATGCTCGCACTACGTGTTGATGCTTCTGAACATGTGCCCCAGATCTTTGTCCAGAGTCTGTCAAGTGGAAAAGGATCCCACTTTCTGGATCCCCACGCTTTCTTTGTCATGAGCTCACCCTGGCCAGGGTTAAGAGCATGAGGTCTCATCCTCATTTACCATTTTGATCAGCTTCACCCTAACATTCAATGTTAGTGGTTAAGAGCTACAGATTACCCTTTACAGTTTGGCTTGTTTGTCGAGGTTGACATGACCCCTCTTGACTAAAGCCCACCCATTGTTTGAGCCTCTTGTATGGATATAGTGTGTGATGTTTGTTTACTTGTGGAACTTTTGATGTGTGTGCTCTTGAACTAGGAGTTTCCATTTGAGCTTAATTGGAGGATCATTACCATGTTCATCTAAATGGAAGATACAAGATACATTGAGGATATCTTATGAGACTTGTTTGATTTCTTATGCTTTGTGCTTGTTTATTCCAAAGGATGGGAGCTACTTGGATCATCAATATGATCTCAAGAGAGGAACTCCTAGTGTGGTTTCATTTCTTATCCCTCACCTTTTGTTTTCCTTAGGACTTAGTTCTTCTTTATCTCTCCACCCTAACCCAAGCTAAAACCTTTTTTGTGCAAACATTTAACCTTTGTTTTCAACATTAGAAACCTAAGCCTTATGCTTTTGATTTCCAAACTTTCTTTTCATAACACTCATTTTGAATTGAGTCTTTAAGTCAACTTTGACCACTTTTGTATATACTTCTAATTGGTAAATATAACCCATTCAAATTTCCTTTTTGTGGTTCCAGTGGCCACTTTCTTAATCAAATCTTTTCATAACCTTTAGCTATTAGGTTTGAGTTATCCTTGTGGTAGATGTAATACTCACCTATATCCTTAGTGATGGACAATGAGTCTTCCATGCTTATTACAGGGTTAACCCCTCACTAGCATGTTGAAGCTATCCTCACATGGTGGAGTTGTGGTTTTAGGTTGAGTTTTCTCCCTTTGATAACAAAAGACCTTAAGGCTTTTGGACCAATCAATCCACTCATTTGTTTTGAGATTTTTACCCCGAACTACGAGGTTTTGATCCTAATCTTTTTATAAGAGGGTACGTAGGCAATGGGTTTATCCATCCAAACACAAAATGTAAGTAACTTGTACATTCTCTTCTCATCTCTTCAATCATGTTTGCACAAATAAAATTTTCACAAAACAAAAAACCTTTGCAACAAGTATGAAAAAGGCTCCCTAGGAGTACCTAGGATGTTTTGGGTGCCTAACACCTTCCCATTGCATAACCAACCCCCTTACCCAGATCTCTGTTTCTTTTACTAGTTTTTGTTAAAACTTTTAGGTTTTTGTTCGCTTTCTAACCATTTCTTTGGATAAATAGAAGTGTGGTGGCGACTCGATTTTGTATGATTTACCTTGGATTTAGTCAATATCTTCAATGGTAACGAATACCCCGCTACAGAAAAGTGGCGACTCTGCTGGGGAGGCCCCTAGTGGGTTTTGCCTACTTTTCATGTTTGTTGTATTGTATTGTATATTATTTTTGTGCAATTTGGGATTACTGTATTGTATGTAATGATTGAATTACTTGAATATTAATTCCTTGTATGCTTGGTGATCTTTGTGAAATGAGTTCTATACCTGGACTCGAGTGCACTTAGGATAGGAGAACGGCATAGTCTTGTTGACTTGTGTGGAGTTATTCCTTAGCAAGTTGACTTGTAAGTCCATTCACTTGGTGGAGGTCATGTTGGGATCAATAATGTCACACAAGTAAGTTGTGGTTAGACATTACTCTTTCCAATATAGACCTTAGAAGCCAAGGACCTTAGTTTACCAAACCCATCTTGGCCTGTTTTTAGGATGTAGTGCGAAAGTCGTTCAAATGTAAGATTTGATACGATTGTTACGCGATACTACACTCATAAGAGTCTCTCTTGAGAATATTTTTGGAATACGAGTAGTCGTTTCTCCGATAATATCTGAAAGATGGGATGATGACTATGGGAACCTCTTGTAGAAGATGTTTGGCAGGTTTAAACCCTAGTACATTCCCTTTGGCGGTTCTTAACCGAGACTCCATGCTCGTGATTTGCAACAAACCCTTGATTCATGGTTGATCCGTTCATATATCCTTAATATCAATGGAACTTGGATGTTGATAAGGTGTAAACCATAATCCACCAAAATGGATGATTGATATTAAGGATGATATGATCCATCCCATTACCTTTGTTTGGTGTGCTTTGCTTGATCCTTGAGTGTGATTGTTGCATTCATGCATCCATGCATCCATTTGCATCCATATCATCGATAATAAAAGAAAATTTTCAAGGAACTTAAGGGGTTTATTTTCAAAATTTTCAGACATGGAAAGACAAAGAAGGAATACAAAGAAGTACAGTTTCAGACAACCAGATTTGAAAGAGTTAAGGAATCTGACATCCTATGTATTAGATCCCTTGGGTTTCAAGGCTCGTTTTGGGAAGCTTCTTCCTCTTCTGACTACTCAGGTGGATGAAGGACTGATGAGCGTATTGGTGCAGTTTTATGATCCCTTGTACCGTTGCTTCACGTTTCCGGACTTCCAGCTTTTGCCTACCCTTGAGGAGTATGCTTATCTTGTGGGTATACCTATTCTAGACCAGTTGTCGTTCAGTGGCTTGGAGAGTATTCCTACTTCTCAAGAGATAGCTGACATGTTGCACATAGATGAATTTATGGTTGGTACTCATATGACTACCAAAGGTGGAATTCAAGGTCTCCCTTCTGAGTTCCTCATTGCTCAAGCTACTGTTTATGGGAAGGCCATGAGTGAGGATGCCTTTGAAGCCATATTTGTACTTCTCATCTGTGGGTTGGTATTGTTCCCCAACATCAACAAGTTTGTGGATGTGAACGCTATTAGGATTTTCTCCGCTCTTATTCCCGTTCCGACTCTGTTGGGTGATACCTATGTCTCTTTGCATATGAGGAATGCAAAGGGTGGTGGTGCCATTGTGTGCTGTTTGCCTCTGTTGTATAAGTGGTTTATTTCTCACTTACCTCAGACGGTCGCCTTCAAGGAGAATAAGGGATGTCTACGGTGGTCCACGAGACTTATATCTCTCACTAATGATGATATCTCTTGGTATAACCGTGTATATGATGGTGTGCAGATTATCGACTCTTGTGGTGAATTCTCCAATGTGCCTCTTCTTGGTACATGTGGTGGGATTAACTACAACCATGTTTTAGCACGTCGTCAGCTTGGGTTCCCCCTAAAGAATAAACCTAATAACATTCTGTTAGAGGGTGTGTTCTTTCAGGAGGGTAAAGATCCCCAAGGCTTGAAGGGCAGAATGGTTCGCGCTTGGCGCAAGGTTCATAAGAAAGGAAGGAAGGAGTTGGGTCCTAAGAATTGCATTGCTTTGGAGCATTACACTGCTTGGGTAAGGAAGAGAGCATCTGAGTATCTCATGCCTTACGAATATCCGAGACCTACACCTTTGGTTGTGGCTGGGCCTTCAACCCTCCCTAACCAAGGAGTAGAGGAGTTGAGAGACGAAGACCTATCACGTGCCTGGATCCGTGAAAGGGAAGAGTTGCTTCAGCAGATTAAAGAGAAGGATGCTTTGATAGAGTTCCTCGAGCATCAGGTTATTGATGATCCTGATGATACATGGACTTCTCTACTTCCCCAGTCTTCCAAGTTTTGGAAGAGGAAGTATGACCGACTCGCCAAGGAAAAGGCAGATATGGAGGCAGCTTATGAGAGGGAGGTGAAGAGGCTTCGTGCATCTTTTCTTCCTGTGTCCCGAGCTTTAGATGATTGCTTCTAGGGATCCATAGGATGATTATTTTCCTTTCCTCTTGTATATGATTGACAATGTTGTACTTCTTTTCCCTGATGCTATTTGATGAGATATTTCCATATGTGATAAACAGTTAATATTTCCAAAATTTGCAAATAAAACCCTAGAGTTCCTTTGAAATAAAAACAAATCATATGCACAAGCATTGCATGCATCATATGCATAAGCAGGTTTTGTTCCCGGCTTCTGGTCTTGAGGTCTAACTCTGTGCTCTTCATTTATTTTGAAGACAAGCTGACTCACCGGTACTACACTAGAGCCAACTCTTCAAGACTGATGGATCATCTAGAGCAAGAGAACCGTGAACTCAAAGAAGAAGTCGCCAGACTGAGTGCTTTGATGGAATCATTCCTGGTTGCCCAGAGCCAGTCTTCTCCAACACCTTCAACTCCTCCCCAGAGGACAATCATCTCTGAGATTGTTTCCTCAACTGTGCCTACAGCCAGTGCACATTTTTCTCCGACAGCCATGCCAACCAGATTTTCGTGGGGGATGCCTCCCAATTTCATGCCTGAGGGCCTTGCTCCAACTTTTGCTTCTATGTCGGCATCTAGCCCGGTCCTTGCTGTTCCTCCGCCTGTCGTGCATACCATGCCTAGGGTAGACGACACCATCTATCATTCTGAGCCATCTGAGGGCCCAGATCTCCATGAGAAGATGGACGCTATGAACGACCAATTTCTTGAGCTTCGCAAGGAATTGAAGACTCTTAGAGGAAAGGATCTCTTTGGCAAATCTGCGGCTGAATTATGCTTGGTTCCCAATGTGAAGATCCCAGTGAAATTCAAGGTCCCTGACTTTAAAAAATACAAGGGGAACACCTGTCCTCTCAGCCACTTGGTCATGTATGCCAGGAAGATGTCAACTCAAACTGATAACGACCAGTTGCTCATCCACTACCTTCAGGACAGTCTGTTCGGTGTCGCTCTGCGCTGGTATATGGGTCTGGACAGTGCGAACATCCGATCCTTCAACGACCTTGGCGAGGCCTTCGTCAAGCACTACAAGTATAATGTGGATATGGCTCCCGATAGGGATCAGCTAAGGGCCATGTCCCAGAAGGACAAAGAAACATTCAAAGAGTACGCCCAGAGGTGGCGAGAGTTGGCAGCACAGATCGTGCCTCCGCTAGAAGAGAAGGAAATGACCAAGATTTTTCTGAATACCTTAAGTTCATTCTATTATGAGCGGATGGTTGCTAGCGCTCCTTATGACTTCACCGAGATGGTGAATATGGGGATGCGGTTAGAAGAAGAGGTCAGAGAAGGACGTCTAACCCGAGAAGAAGGCTCTTCTGCCAAACGTTATGGGGCGTTTGCAAAGAAGAAAGATGGAGAGGCACATGCTATGACCTCCCATATGAAACCTAGAAGACCCTCTGTGAGGAGGAAAACTGTGCGTCCCGCCAATAACCAGCACCGGGTGGCTCATATAGCACTTGTTTTCAAAGACAATCAACAGTATCAGTAACATAGTAACAATCAACAATCACCTCAGCAATATCAACAACAACAGCACCGTTCGCAACAGCAGGCCTATCAGCCTCGAAACAGTAATCAAACCAGCACGAGTTACGAGAGGAAAAAGGTCACTTTTGATCCGATTCCGATGACATACGCAGAACTATATCCCTCTTTGATAGAGAGGAAGTCGATTACTCCGAGAGACCCACCAGCTATACCTGCTAACCCTTAGGGGTGGTATAAGCCTGAATTGCATTGTGTATACCACTCTGGTGCTCCCGGCCACGACGTGGAGAATTGCTATCCTTTGAAGACCAAGGTTCAAGACCTTGTGAGGTGTGGCATCCTGTGTTTTGAGGACGTAGGTCCTAATGTGAAGAAGAACCCATTGCCCGAGCATGGGAAATCTGTCAACATGGTCCAGGGTTTCCCTGGCAAGTACAAAGTCAAATATGTCAGTCATATTCGACAGTCTCTGGTCGAGTTGCACCGTTTGCTGTGCGAGTACAGTCACTATGAGCACGATCATGATATATGTCGAATCTGCCCTGTTAACCGATTGGGTTGTCGCCAGGTGCGCAAAGATCTTCAGGAAATGCTGGACGAAGGAGTTATCGAGATTCTTTAGAATAGGAATGTTGACGAAGATGAGCCAGAGGTCAACGTAATTTCCTCAGTATTCCGGATGCCCGAGCCTGTTATCGTTAAGTACGATGGTAGCAAGCAGAAGGTTTCTCCTACCCTGATCATTAAGCCTGCCGGTCCAGTACCGTATTCTTCTGAAAAGGCAATTCCCTTTCGTTACAACGCTGTTGCTGTAGAAGATGGGAAAGAAGTGACTTTGCCATCCTCCTCTGTTGTGAATATTGCTGACGTAAGTGGTTTGACCCGTAGTAGTCGCGTGTTTTCTGCACCACCGAAGCCCCCGGCTAAGGCTGATTTTGTTGAACGCCCAATTGGGAATGCGGTGAGCACCCCGAATCCGGCACCTGTTGTTAAGCCCTCCTCTGTACTGAAAACTCCTACTTTTGTTGGCCCTAGCGGCAATGTGAAAGAAGACTGTGATGAGATGCTGAAGCTCATCAAGAAGAGTGAGTACAATGTTGTAGACCAGCTTCTACAAACGCCATCCAAGATATCCGTGTTATCATTACTCCTGAACTCAGAACCACATAGAGAGGCTCTGCAAAAAGTTTTGGATGTGGCATATATAGATCATGATGTCACTATAGAACAGTTCGATAGCATTGTTGCAAACATTACTGCTTGTAACAATTTGAGTTTCTGTGGCTCTGATCTCCCTGAGGAGGGAAGAGACCACAACATGGCTTTACACATATCCATGAATTGTAGAGACGACGCCATGTCCAATGTGCTGGTGGACACTAGGTCATCACTGAATATATTGCCAAAAACCACGCTCTCAAAACTGTCTTATCAAGGGCCTCCCATGAGGCAGAGTGGGGTAGTTGTGAAAGCTTTCGATGGGTCTCGAAAGACTGTGATTGGGGAAGTTGATCTCCCTATCAAGATTGGACCAAGTGATTTCCAAATTACCTTCCAGGTTATGGACATTCACCCATCGTACAACTGTCTCCTAGGCAGACCATGGATTCACGAGGCTGGCGCTGTGACATCCACCCTACACTAGAAGCTGAAATTTGTGAAGAATAAGAAACTGGTAGTGGTAGGGGGAGAAAAGGCTCTCCTGGTTAGCCACTTGTCTTCCTTCTCATACATAGATGCTGAGGATGAAGTTGGAACTCCTTTCCAAGCTTTATCTATAGATGAGTATGTTGAGAAGAGAACTCCTTCATTTGCTTCCTATAGAGATGCGAAGTTGGCCATTGAGTGTGGTGCAATTGCTGGTCTAGGAAAAATGATTGAGCTGGAAGACAATAAGTCCCGGGCTGGCATAGGCTTTTCTTCTGGGGTTTTCAATGAGAAAGGATTATTCAAGAGTGGAGGTTTTATCCACACTGGTCAGGAGGAAGAAGTTGTTGCTGTTTTGGAAGAGGATGCAGAGGATTCTGACAATTTCATCATCCCTGGAGGGGTCTGCAACAATTGGGTCGTTGTGGATGTTCCTACAGTTATCCACAAGTCCATGTAATGATCACTTTGTTTAAAAAACCCTTCTCCCATGCCAAAAGGAGAAGTGATGACATTGTTGGCAACATAAATACAATGATATTTTCATTCAATAAATTCATGTTAAATGTTTGTTTTTCCAATTATTTTCCCTTTTTGCTTTTTGCATGAAATTGGTGATCACATAAAACCCTAAAAAATAGAATAAAATCAATCTTTTCATCTGCATAATGATTTTCCTTGTTTGATTTCTAAAAGCTTTTCATATCCAAAATCATTATGCAGGTTGATTTCTAAACCCATTGAACATAATGATCCAACGCCATCTCCCAATTTTGAGTTCCCTGTATTTGAGGCAGAGGAAGATGATGTTGAAGAGATTCCTGATGAGATTACCTGTCTACTTGAGCATGAAAAGAAGGTCATTCATCCGCATCTTGAGAATCTGGAAACAATCAACTTGGGGTCTGAGGATTGTGTGCGAGAAGTGAAGATTGGGGCACTCCTGGAAGAATCTGTTAAGAAGGGGTTGATTGAATTGCTACGAGAGTATGTCGATATCTTTGCTTGGTCGTATGAAGACATGCCGGGTCTAGATATAGATATTGTGCAACATTTTCTACCTTTGAAGCCTGAGTGCGTGCCTGTGAAGCAGAAGCTCAGAAGAACTCATCATGATATGGCAGTGAAGATCAAAGAGGAAGTTCAGAAGCAAATTGATGTGGGGTTTCTGGTGACTTCTACATATCCTCAATGGGTGGCCAATATTGTGCCCGTGCCTAAGAAAGACGGAAAAGTCCGAATGTGTGTGGATTATAGAGATTTGAATAAGGCTAGTCCGAAAGATGATTTCCCTCTACCACATATTGATATGTTGGTAGATAATACAGCTAAATTCAATGTCTTCTCATTTATGGACGGATTTTCCGGATATAACCAGATTAAGATGGCACCTGAGGATATGGAGAAGACAACATTCATCACACCTTGGGGAACATTCAGTTATCGAGTGATACCCTTCGGTTTGAAGAACACCGGAGCCACGTATCAACGAGCTATGACCACCTTGTTCCATGATATGATGCACAAGGAGATTGAGGTATATGTTGATGATATGATTGCTAAGTCGAGAATGGAAGTTGAACATGTAGAGCACTTGTTGAAGCTTTTTCAACGTTTGAGGAAGTACAAGCTTCGTCTGAATCCCAACAAGTGTACATTTGGAGTCCGTTCTGGCAAGTTATTGGGCTTTATTGTCAGCGAAAGGGGTATTGAGGTTGATCCTGCAAAGGTCAAAGCAATACAAGAAATGCATGCGCCCAAAACTGAGAAGCAAGTCCGAGGTTTTCTTGGCCGCTTGAATTATATTTCCAGATTTATATCCCACATGACTGCCACATGTGTGCCGATATTCAAGCTCCTCCGGAAAGATCAGTCCCATGATTGGACCGAGGATTGCCAGGAATCTTTCGATAGTATCAAAGAGTATCTGTCTGAACTTCCAATCCTGTCTCCGCCTGTAGAAGGAAGACCTTTGATTATGTATCTGACAGTTCTTGAAGACTCGATGGGTTGTGTACTTGGTCAGCAAGATGAATCAGGGAAGAAAGAGTATGCTATTTACTACTTGAGTAAGAAGTTCACTGATTGTGAGTCTCGATACTCAATGCTTGAGAAGACATGCTGTGTGTAACACCCTTCTAAAATACCCCCAAATATTCAATTAAAATAACAACATATATCATCAGAGTAATTATGCAGTTAAGGGTGTCACACAAACAACTTCCCGCATTTATCAAAAATAGTTTGTCATGCTCATCTATTTATCAATTAAAACATTTGCATAATACGCAGCGGATAGAAATCAAATCAATCATTCAAAACATGTAACACATTACATGTAAAATTATTCAACAAGGTAAAACATCCCGTCCCGATGTTACATCTATCAGAGCATGACCCACTAAGGAGACTACACTAGACTCCAAGCACTAGCTTCTACTCAATCACTGCTCGTTACCTGAAAAATAGTTGTAAGGGTGAGTTCCTCAATCGATATAACAAGCATTATAAAATAGCATGTCATGTTAAGTAATTTAACACATTAATCACCCTAGTCACATCACACATTCGGTAACGGCACATCAATTCAAATATCATACTCAATACAATACAACTCATGCTCGTACTCAATATCAACACAAACACACGTATAATATTGGAATACATCCATTCATATTATACGCCATACACATATTATGCAATGAGACTCCATGCATGCGGTACCGACTATTTGTGAACATATAGTTCACCTCACTGTCCAAATCCAGGCACGGCTACCAAGCCCACTAGTCCCACTCATTTGAGACCTAGTGACTCACTCACTAATTCCTCACCATGGGAATTAGCTACCACCCCAAGGGCCATGCTATGCACGCTAATTCACCTAGCATGCAAACATCAACAACAGTCCAAAGTGACTAACTCACTAATTCCTCACCATGGGAATTAGCTACCACCATAAAGGCCACAATATGCATGCTAATCACCTAGCAATGCTAAATCATCAACCACAATTCAAGAATAGACATATGCTCACACTCTAAGCCATAAAACAGTCTATTCACAAATGCACACATAACTGATACATTCACAAGATCATGCATACCATCACACATCATCAGTATTTTATCACATAAGCATATCAGATCATGCCACAGAACAACCACAGTATTAGCACACTCTACTAATACCTATACTACTCAAAACAACGGGAAATGATCCCTAATATATCATACATCAGCTAAATCACATTACTCAGCTGAACAACCAAAAACTGCACAACAACAGCACAGAAAAATCACAATCCTGCCCATACGCGTAATGCCTAGTCCCATACGCGTATGGCCCATTTCTCAGCCAAATCTCATACGCGTAACACCATCTCATACGCGTATGCTACGCGTATCACTTCCCCATACGCGTACCAACGGAGACCAAACCACGTTCAAAACATCATCTTCCTCATCCATACACGTATTGCCTAGTGCCATACGCGTACCAGGCCATCTCATACGCGTATTGCCTAGTGCCATACGCGTATGACCAGAAACCAGACTTCCAGATCTGCTATGGCTTTCTCTGCTACGAGATCTATCCAATCCAACCTTCTACAGTCCAATTTTACACATTATTCGTTCATATCCTCTAACACAATTCATACCCTATTCGATTTCACAAAATCTAACATTATTACATCTAATTCCTACGAATTTCCTCCATTTATAATCCAATTTTCGTTCATCCAATATTTCACAATTTTCATCATACATCATTCCAATCAGAGGTAAATTAATGGTTTATCACTACCCAGTACATATTATCCCATAATACCCATTAAACGATGATAAACCCCCCTTACCTGAGTTAATCCGGCAAATCCTGCAGCTTCGAGCTCTTCCTCTCTCCAACCCTTGTTCTCTGGTTCTCTTTTGCCTTTTTTCCACTTTTCTGCCCCTTTTCCTTTTCACGTGAAAAAATAAACCTTTTTACTAAATGGGACCTTTTCTAAATTCCAACTTTTATTCCAATAAAATAATAACCCAATAATAATAATTCCAATAATAATATTCCAATTATTTAATTAAATTAATAAATATATTATTAACTTAAATTAAATAATTATCTTATTTTATCGGGGTGTTACAACTCTCCCCCACTAAAAGAGTTTTCGTCCTCGAAAACATACCTCAAGCGAATAACTCTGGATAGGACTCTTTCATCTGACTCTCAAGTTCCCAAGTCACATTGCCACCTCCTGGTCCTCCCCAAGCTACCTTCACCAAAGCAATCTCTTTACCCCGCAACTGCTTCAACTCTCGATCCTCGATCCTCATAGGTGATGTTTCAACAGTCAGGTTATCTCTCACCTGGACATCATCTACTTGGACCACATGCGGCGGATCATGAATGTATCTCCTCAACTGAGACACATGAAAAACTTCATGCAAATTCGCAAGTGACGGCGGTAAAGCGATACGATAGGCTACCTCCCCTATCCTCTCCAAAATCTGATAAGGACCAATAAATCGAGGTGTCAACTTCTTCGACTTCAAAGCTCGACCAACCCCAGTTATCGGAGTAACACGAAGAAACACATGATCTCCCTCTCGAAACTCAAGTGACTTCCTCCTCTTGTCGTGATAACTCTTCTGACGACTCTGAGCAATCCTCATCTTCTCCTGAATCATCTTAATCTTTTCCGTAGTCTGTTGAACAATCTCCGGTCCAACCACAGCACTCTCACCGGACTCATACCAACATAAAGGTGTCCGACATCTCCTACCATACAAAGCTTCAAACGGTGCCATACCAATGCTCGAATGAAAACTATTGTTGTAGGTAAACCCAATCAAAGGTAAGTAACAATCCCAAGCACCTCCCTTTTCCAAAACACAAGCCCTCAAAAGATCCTCTAGTGACTGAATCGTCCTCTCAGTCTGACCATCAGTCTGCGGATGATATGCAGAACTCAATCTCAGCTTAGTTCCCAAAGCCCTCTGTAAACCTTCCCAAAACTTTGATGTAAATCTAGGATCTCTGTCCGAAACAATACTCGACGGAATGCCATGCAAACTTACAATTTTCTCAATATACAACTCAGCTAGTCTCTCCAACGGATAATCCATTCTGATCGGAATGAAATGAGCCGATTTTGTCAATCTATCAACAATCACCCAAATAGCCTCAAAATTCTTAATTGTCCTCGGTAAACCAGAAACAAAATCCATACTGATACTATCCCACTTCCACTCTGGAATAGTCAACGGTTGCATTAGCCCAGACGGCTTCTGATGCTCAATCTTTGACTTCTGACAAGTCAAACAAGAATAAACAAAACTCGCAATTTCTCTTTTCATTCCCGGCCACCAAAATAACTTTTTCAAATCATGATACATCTTCGTAGCTCCAGGATGAATACTCAAGCCACTACGATGTCCTTCCTCAAGAATAATCTTCTTAAGTTCGGTAACATCCGGAATACACACCCGATTACCAAATTTCAAAACACCATTCTCATCAACTCTGAATTCACCACCTTGACCTTGATTCACTAGAGTCAACTTATCAACCAAAAGCACATCGGATTTCTGACCCTCTCTGATCTCATCCAGAATACTACTCGTTAACTTCAACATTCCCAATTTAACACTATTGTGAGTACTCTCACACACCAAACTCAAGTCTCTAAACTGCTCAATTAGATCCAATTCCTTAACCATTAACATAGACATATGCAATGATTTCCGACTCAATGCATCAGCCACTACGTTTGCTTTACCCGGATGGTAATTCAAACCAAAGTCATAATCCTTCAGAAATTCTAACCATCTCCTCTGTCTCATATTCAGCTCTTTCTGATCAAACAAATACTTTAAACTTTTATGGTCACTGAAAACCTCAAATCTTGACCCGTACAAGTAATGCCTCCATAACTTCAGAACAAATACCACAACTGCCAACTCTAAATCGTGTGTCGGATAGTTCCTCTCATGAACCTTCAGTTGTCTCGAAGCATAAGCTACAACCTGCTTATTCTGCATCAAAACACCACCCAAACCCAACAATGAAGCATCACAGTAAACCTCAAATGATTCCGATGGACTCGGTAATATCAGAATAGGACCAGTAGTTAACCTTCTCTTTAACTCTTGGAAACCTTCTTCACATCTTGAGTCCCAAACAAACGCTTGCCCCTTCCTAGTCAACATCGTCAACGGTAACGCCAACTTAGAAAATCCCTCAATGAATTTCCTATAATAACCTGCAAGTCCAAGAAAACTCCTTATCTCAGAAACTGACTTCGGAGCTTCCCACTTAGATACCGCTTCTATCTTAGAAGGATCAACAGCAACACCACCTCTTGAAATCACATGACCAAGAAAACTAACCTCTTCTAACCAAAATTCACATTTAGACAGCTTAGCGAATAACTTCTTTTCTCGTAGAACTCTTAAAACCATTCTCAAATGCTCAGCATGCTCTTCTTCAGATTTCGAATACACCAAAATATCGTCAATAAACACCACAACAAACTGGTCTAGATACGGATGGAAGATCCTATTCATATACTCCATAAATACTCCAGGCGCATTAGTCACACCAAAAGGCATCACAGAATATTCATAATGTCCATACCTTGTTCTGAAAGCAGTCTTCTGAATATCCTCAGTTTTCACACGTATCTGATGATACCCAGATCTCAAATCTATTTTGCTGAACACTCTCGCACCAACCAACTGATCCATCAAATCATCAATCCTCGGCAAAGGATACCGATTCTTGATCGTCACTTTATTCAGTTGCCTGTAGTCCACACACAACCTCATAGTACCTTCTTTCTTCTTAACCAGTAACACTGGTGCACCCCACGGTGACACACTCGGACGAATAAATTTCTTATCCAACAGATCTTCCAGCTGACTCTTCAATTCAGTTAACTCAACAGCAGACATACGGTAAGGAGCCATCGATATCGGCCTAGTACCAGGTACCAAATCAATCGAGAACTCAACTTCACGCTCTGGCGGTAATTCATTCACTTCTTCCGGAAACAAATCAGGAAAATCACACACCACGGCTAGATCACAAATCACAAGTTTATCTTTAGCCTCCAAAGTAGCTAACAGCATAAACAACTCTGCCCCATCTGCTACTGCCTCATTCACCTGCCTCGCTGATAGAAACAAACTCTTTCCTTCCTCAATCTCGGGAAAGATCACAGTCTTATCAAAACAATTGATATAGACTCGGTTAAACACCAACCAGTTCATACCCAGAATAACATCAATCTGCACTAGTGGAAGACACACTAGGTCCATCCCAAAGTCTCTACCAAAAATACTCAAAGGACAATTCAAACAAACTGAAGTAGTAGTCACTGAATCCTTCGCAGGAGTATCAATCACCATACTACCATGCATCTCAGATATCTCTAACTTAAGTTTCACAGCACAATCCAAAGATATAAAGGAATGAGTCGCACCTGTGTCAATAATAGCTACAAGAGGAAAGCCATTAATATAACACGTACCTCGGATCAAACGATCATCTGCAGAAGTCTCAGAACCCGATAAAGCAAAGACCTTGCCTCCCGACTGGTTCTCTTTCTTCGGCTTAGGACACTGTGGACTGATATGACCCACTTCTCCACAGTTGAAACAAGTCACAGTCTTCAACTGGCACTCTGCAGCCAAATGACCACCTTTTCCACACTTGAAACACTTCTTCTCATTACTGGTACACTCATGGATACGATGTCCAGCCTGACCACATCTGAAACACTTAGCAGGGGCACTGGAGTCTCCCCCACTAGACCTCTTCATGCCACTCTGTCTCTGGGAACCTTTGCCAGCTGCATACGGTTTCCCACGATCATTCTGATTCTTGCCCTTCCTATCAACCCTTTGCTGATAGCTCTCCGCTCTGGCCTTGGTATCCTGTTCAAAAATCCTGCAACAGTCAACCAAATCAGAAAACACTCTAATCCGCTGATACCCAATAGCCTGCTTGATCTCGGGACGTAACCCGTTCTCAAACTTCACACATTTTGAAAATTCCCCAGTAGCCTCATTATAGGGAGTGTAATACTTCGACAGCTCCGTGAACTTAGCAGCATACTCAGTAACAGACCGGTTGCCCTGCTTCAATTCCAAGAACTCTATCTCTTTCTTTCCTCTGACATCCTCTGGAAAGTACTTCCTCAGGAATCGCTCTCTGAACACCGCCCAAGTGATCTTAGCATTCCCAGCAGCTTCCAACTCAGTGCGGGTAGCAACCCACCAATCATCTGCTTCTTCTGACAGCATATGCGTACCGAACCTGACCTTCTGGTTATCGGCACACTCAGTCACTCGGAAGATCCTCTCGATCTCCTTCAACCACTTCTGAGCACCATCTGGATCGTATGCTCCCTTGAACATTGGAGGATTGTTCTTCTGGAACTCACTCAGTTGACGAGCAGCTCCCATTCCCACAACATTCGGATTCCCTCCAAGTACTCCAGCTAGCATACCCAGAGCCTCAGCAATCGCAGCATCATCTCTACCTCTTCCAGCCATCTCTATTCTGAAAGCCCAACAAGCTAAAACAATAAGTACTGATAGGGTTACACAACACCTATCCCGTACAGGGGAAACAAAATAATTACGACTCGACTCGACCGACTATGCTCTGATACCACTAATGTAACACCCTTCTAAAATACCCCCAAATATTCAATTAAAATAACAACATATATCATCAGAGTAATTATGCAGTTAAGGGTGTCACACAAACAACTTCCCGCATTTATCAAAAATAGTTTGTCATGCTCATCTATTTATCAATTAAAACATTTGCATAATACGCAGCGGATAGAAATCAAATCAATCATTCAAAACATGTAACACATTACATGTAAAATTATTCAACAAGGTAAAACATCCCGTCCCGATGTTACATCTATCAGAGCATGACCCACTAAGGAGACTACACTAGACTCCAAGCACTAGCTTCTACTCAATCACTGCTCGTTACCTGAAAAATAGTTGTAAGGGTGAGTTCCTCAATCGATATAACAAGCATTATAAAATATCATGTCATGTTAAGTAATTTAACACATTAATCACCCTAGTCACATCACACATTCGGTAACGGCACATCAATTCAAATATCATACTCAATACAATACAACTCATGCTCGTACTCAATATCAACACAAACACACGTATAATATTGGAATACATCCATTCATATTATACGCCATACACATATTATGCAATGAGACTCCATGCATGCGGTACCGACTATTTGTGAACATATAGTTCACCTCATCGTCCAAATCCAGGCACGGCTACCAAGCCCACTAGTCCCACTCATTTGAGACCTAGTGACTCACTCACTAATTCCTCACCATGGGAATTAGCTACCACCCCAAGGGCCATGCTATGCACGCTAATTCACCTAGCATGCAAACATCAACAACAGTCCAAAATGACTAACTCACTAATTCCTCACCATGGGAATTAGCTACCACCATAAAGGCCACAATATGCATGCTAATCACCTAGCAATGCTAAATCATCAACCACAATTCAAGAATAGACATATGCTCACACTCTAAGCCATAAAACAGTCTATTCACAAATGCACACATAACTGATACATTCACAAGATCATGCATACCATCACACATCATCAGTATTTTATCACATAAGCATATCAGATCATGCCACAGAACAACCACAGTATTAGCACACTCTACTAATACCTATACTACTCAAAACAACGGGAAATGATCCCTAATATATCATACATCAGCTAAATCACATTACTCAGCTGAACAACCAAAAACTGCACAACAACAGCACAGAAAAATCACAATCCTGCCCATACGCGTAATGCCTAGTCCCATACGCGTATGGCCCATTTCTCAGCCAAATCCCATACGCGTAACACCATCTCATACGCGTATGCTACGCGTATCACTTCCCCATACGCGTACCAACGGAGACCAAACCACGTTCAAAACATCATCTTCCTCATCCATACGCGTATTGCCTAGTGCCATATGTAACACCCTTCTAAATACCCCAATATATTTAATTAAACATAATAACACATTAATCAGAGTAATTATGCCCCGAAGGGTGTCACACAATTATTTCACAACATTCATCAAAATAACCTGTCATGCTCATTTATTTAATCCAAATAAGGTTCTTTGCATAATTCGCAGCGGATACTAAAAATCAACATTTAAATCATGTACCACTTTACATGTAAAGTTGATCAACAACAAAATCAAACATATTCAAACATCCCATCCCGATGTTACATCTATCAGAGCATGACCCCTTAGGAGACTACTCTAGACTCCGAGCATTTACTTCTATTCACTCATAGCTGGTTACCTGAAAAATAGTGTAAGGGTGAGTTTCTCAATCAATATAACAAGCATTATACAACAACATGTAATGTTAAGTAAATAACGCCTCAAATCACCCTAACCAGACTACCCACTCCATAACGGCAGTATCAACGCAACCTCATAATCAACAATAACAAATAGCATATGTATATATCAAAACATGCTCAACACCAACAACACAACACAACGATTTACTCACTAATTCCTCACAATGGGAATTAGCTACAGCCCCACAGGCTATGCCATGCATTCATTATGCAATGAGACTCTACACATGCGGTACCGACTCTTCTTGAACATATAGTCCAAGCTCACCGATCCCTCTGGATGCGGCTACTGAGCTCACTAGTCCCACTCATTGAGATCTAATGACTCACTCACTAATTCCTCACCATGGGAATTAGCTACAGCCCCAAAGGCTAGACTATGCACGCTACTCATTTAGTATGCAAGCATCCACAACAATCCACAACTCACTAATTCCTCACAATGGGAATTAGCTACAGCCCCAAAGGCTAGACTATGCATGCTAATCACCTAGCAATGCAACAACAACAACAACTCAAGAATAGACATATGACAGTCTATTCACAGATGCATACATAACTGATACATTTACAGTATAATGCATACCAACCAACACACATTGTCAATACATTTATCACATAAGCATATCACAACATGCTACAAATCAAATACAGTATTAGCACACTCTACTAATAACTATACTACTCAAAACAACGGGAATTGATCCCTATTACATCATACCTCAGCTAAGTCTCACTACTCAGCCTAAACAGTCAAAAACTGCACGACAACAGCACAGGAAATCACAATCCTGCCCATACGCGTATTGCCTATGCTCATACGCGTATTGCCCAAATCCTGACCAAGCCATACGCGTATTGCCCAATTTCATACGCGTATGCTACGCGTATCACTTCCCCATACGCGTACCACCAGAGACCATTTTACGTTCAAAATTTCATCTTCCTCATCCATACGCGTATTGCCTAGCGTCATACGCGTACCAGCCATCCCATACGCGTATTGCCTAGTGCCATACGCGTATGACCAGAAACCAGATTTCCAGATCTGTTATGGTTTTTCCTGCTACGAGTTCTATTCGATCTCACCTTCCACAGTCCAAATTTACACAGAAATCACTCATATCATCTAACCCGAATCATTCCCTATTCGATTTCACAACTCCTGACATTATCACATACAATTCCTACGAATTTCTTTCGATTATCACCCAATTTCGTTCATCAATTATTTCCACAAATTCATCATAATCATCCAATTCAAAGGTAAATTAAAGGTCTATCACTACCCATGACATATTATCATATAATACCCGTCAATCAACGATAAACCCCCCTTACCTGAGTTAATCCGGCGGCTTCCGAGCTCCAAGCTTCTCCTTCCTTCAACCTTCGTTCTCTGGCTTTTTGCCCTTTTCCACGTTCTGCCTCTTTTTCCTTTTTCACGTGAGAACAATAAACCTTTTTACCAAATGGGACCTTTTTTACTGATTTCCAATTTTATTCCAATAATAAAAATAATAATCCAATAATAATAATCCCAATAATTATTATTCCAAAATAATAATATTATTAATCCAAACTTCCAATTATTCAATTAAATTAATAAATAAAATATTAATTTAAATTAAATAATTAGCTTATTTTAATTGGGGTGTTACAACTCTCCCCTACTAAAAGAGTTTTCGTCCTCGAAAACATACCTCAAGCGAACAGCTCCGGATAAGACTCCTTCATCTGACTCTCAAGTTCCCAAGTCACATTGCCACCTGCTGGTCCTCCCCAAGCTACCTTCACCAAGGCGATCTCTTTACCCCGCAATTGCTTCAACTCTCGATCCTCGATCCTCATAGGTGATGTCTCAACAGTCAGGTTATCTCTCACCTGTACATCATCTATTTGGACAACATGCGATGGATCATGAATGTATCTCCTCAACTGAGACACATGAAAAACCTCATGCAAATTCGCAAGCGACGGCGGTAAAGCGATACGATAGGCTACCTCTCCTATCCTCTCCAAAATCTGATAAGGACCAATAAATCGAGGTGTCAACTTCTTCGACTTCAAAGCTCGACCAACACCAGTTATCGGAGTAACACGAAGAAACACATGATCTCCCTCTTGGAACTCAAGTGACTTCCTCCTCTTATCATGATAACTCTTCTGACGACTCTGAGCAATTCTCATCTTCTCCTGAATCATCTTAATCTTTTCTGTAGTCTGTTGAACAATCTCCGGTCCAACCACAGCACTCTCACCGGACTCGTACCAACATAAAGGTGTCCGACATCTCCTACCATACAAAGCTTCAAACGGTGCCATACCAATACTCGAATGGAAACTATTGTTGTAGGTAAACTCAATCAACGGCAGATAACAATCCCAAGCACCTCCTTTTTCCAAAACACAAGCTCTCAAAAGGTCCTCTAACGACTGAATCGTCCTCTCAGTCTGACCATCAGTCTGCGGATGATATGCAGAACTCAATCTCAGCTTAGTTCCCAAAGCCCTCTGCAAACCTTCCCAAAACTTCGATGTAAATCTAGGATCTCTGTCCGAAACAATACTCGACGGAATACCATGCAAACTTACAATCTTCTCAATATACAACTCAGCTAATCTCTCTAACGGATAATCCATTCTGATCGGAATGAAATGAGCCGACTTCGTCAATCTATCAACAATCACCCAAATAGCCTCAAAATTCTTACTTGTCTTCGGCAAACCAGAAACAAAATCCATACTGATACTATCCCACTTCCACTCTGGAATAGCCAACGGTTGCATTAGCCCAGACGGCTTCTGATGCTCAATCTTTGACTTCTGACAAGTCAAACAGGAATAAACAAAACTCGCAATTTCTCTTTTCATTCCCGGCCACCAAAATAATCTTTTCAAATCATGGTACATCTTCGTAGCTCCAGGATGAATACTCAACCCACTACGATGTCCTTCTTCAAGAATACTCTTCTTAAGCTCAGTAACATCCGGAATACACACCCGATCACCAAATCTCAAAACACCATTCTCATCAACTCTGAATTCACCACCTTGACCTTGATTCACTACAGTCATCTTATCAACCAAAAGCATATCAGATTTCTGACCTTCTCTGATCTCATCCAGAATACCACTTGTTAATCTCAACATTCCCAGTTTAACACTATTGTGAGTACTCTCACACACCAAACTCAAGTCTCTAAACTGCTCAATTAAATCCAACTCTTTAACCATTAACATAGACATATGTAAGGATTTCCGACTCAACGCATCAGCCACTACATTTGCTTTACCCGGATGATAATTCAAACCAAAATCATAATCCTTCAGAAATTCTAACCATCTCCTCTGTCTCATATTCAGCTCTTTCTGATCAAACAAATACTTCAAACTTTTATGGTCACTGAAAACTTCAAATCTTGATCCATACAAATAATGCCTCCACAACTTCAGAACAAATACCACAGCTGCCAACTCTAAATCATGTGTCGGATAGTTCCTCTCATGAACCCTTAGTTGTCTCGAAGCATAAGCTATAACCTGTTTATTCTGCATCAACACACCACCTAAACCCAACAATGAAGCATCACAGTAAACTTCAAATAATTCCGACGAACTCGGTAATATCAGAATAGGAGCAGTAGTTAACCTTCTCTTTAACTCTTGGAAACCTTCTTCACATTTTGAATCCCAAACAAACGCTTGCCCCTTTCTAGTCAACATCGTCAACGGTAACGCCAACTTAGAAAATCCCTCAATGAACTTCCTATAATAACCAGCCAAACCAAGGAAACTTCGAATCTCAGCAACCGACTTCGGAGCTTCCCACTTAGATACCGCTTCTATCTTAGAAGGATCAACAGCAACACCACCTCTTGAAATCACATGACCAAGAAAACTAACTTTTTCTAACCAAAATTCACACTTAGACAGTT
Source organism: Lathyrus oleraceus (assembly GCF_024323335.1). Lineage (NCBI taxonomy): Eukaryota > Viridiplantae > Streptophyta > Magnoliopsida > Fabales > Fabaceae > Lathyrus > Lathyrus oleraceus. The sequence goes on along the minus strand of NC_066585.1, from coordinate 253,218,472 downwards.
TAGCAAATAACTGCTTTTCTCGCAGCACCCCTAAAACCACTCTCAAATGCTCAGCATGCTCTTCTTCAGATTTCGAATACACCAAAATGTCATCAATAAACACCACAACAAACTGATCCAAGTACGGATGGAAAATCCTATTCATGTACTCCATAAATACTCCAGGCGCATTAGTCACACCAAAAGGCATTACAGAATACTCATAATGTCCATACCTCGTTCTGAAAGCAGTCTTCTGAATATCCTCAGTTTTCACACGTATCTGATGATACCCAGATCTCAAATCTATCTTGCTGAACACACTCGCACCAACCAACTGATCCATCAAATCATCAATCCTTGGCAAAGGATACCGATTCTTGATCGTCACTTTATTCAGTTGCCTGTAGTCCACACACAACCTCATAGTACCTTCCTTCTTCTTAACCAACAACACTGGTGCACCCCACGGTGACACACTTGGACGAATAAACTTCTTATCCAACAAATCTTCCAACTGACTTTTCAATTCAGCTAACTCAACAGCAGACATACGGTACGGAGCCATCGATATCGGTCTAGTACCAGGTACCAATTCAATCGAGAACTCAACTTCACGCTCTGGCGGTAACTCATTCACTTCTTCCGGAAACACATCAGGAAAATCACACACCACTGCTAGATCACGAATCACTAGTTTATCTTTAGCCTCTAAAGTTGCCAACAGCATAAACAACTCTGCCCCATCTGCCACTTCCTCATTCACCTGCCTGGCTGATAGAAACAGACTCTGCCCTTCCTCAGTCTCAGGAAATATCACCGTCTTATCAAAACAGTTGATATAAACTCGGTTAAACACCAACCAGTTCATACCCAAGATAACGTCAATCTGCACTAATGGAAGACACACAAGGTCTATCCCAAAATCTCTACCAAAAATATTCAAAGGACAACTCAAACAAACCGAAGTAGTAGTCACTGAACCCTTTGAAGGAGTATCAATCACCATACTTCCACGCATCTCAGATATCTCTAACTTAAGCTTCACAGCACAATCCACAGATATAAAAGAATGAGTAGCACCTGTGTCAATAATAGCTATAAGAGGAAAGCCATTAATATAACACGTACCTCTGATCAAACGATCATCTGCAGAAGTCTCAGAACCTGATAGAGCAAAAACCTTGCCTCCTGACTGATTCTCCTTCTTCGGCTTCGGACACTGGGGACTGATATGACCCAACTCTCCACAGTTGAAACAAGTTACAGTCTTCAACCGGCACTCTGCAGCCAAATGACCACCTTTTCCACACTTGAAACATTTCATCCCAGCACTGGTACACTCATGAACACGATGTCCAGCCCGACCACATCTATAACACTTAACAGGAGCACTAGAGTCTCCCCCACTAGGCCTCTTCATCCCACTCTGCTTCTGAAAACCTTTGCCAGCTGCATACGGTTTTCCACGATCAACCTGATTCTTACCCTTCCTATCAACCCTCTGCTGATAGCTCTCTGCTCTAGCCTTGGAATCCTGTTCAAAAATTCTGCAACAGTCAACCAAATCAGAAAACACTCGAATCCTCTGATATCCAATAGCTTGTTTGATCTCAGGACGCAACCCGTTCTCAAACTTCACACACTTCGAAAATTCTCCAGCAGCCTCATTATAGGGAGTATAGTACTTTGACAGCTCTGTGAACTTCGCAGCATACTCAGTAACAGACCTGTTACCCTGCTTCAATTCCAAGAATTCTATTTCTTTCTTTCCTCTGACATCCTCGGGAAAATACTTCCTCAGAAATCTCGCTCTGAACACAGCCCAAGAAATATCAGCATTTCCAGCAGTTTCCAGCTCAGTGCGGGTAGCAACCCACCAATCATCAGCTTCTTCTGACAGCATATGTGTACCGAACCTGACTTTCTGGTTATCAGCACACTCAGTTACTCGGAAGATTCTCTCGATCTCCTTCAACCACTTCTGAGCACCATCTGGATCGTATGCTCCCTTAAACATTGGAGGATTGTTCTTCTGGAACTCACTCAACTGACGAGCAGCTCCCATTCCCACAACATTTGGATTTCCTCCAAGTACTCCAGCTAGCATACCCAGAGCCTCAGCAATCGCAGCATCGTCTCTACCTCTTCCAGCCATCTCTATTCTGAAAACCCAACAACTAAAACAAATAAGTACTGATAGGGTTACACAACACCTATCCCGTACAGGGGAAACAGAATAACTACGACTCGACACGACCGACTATGCTCTGATACCACTAATGTAACACCCTTCTAAATACCCCATTATATTTAATTAAACATAATAACACATTAATCAGAGTAATTATGCCCCGAAGGGTGTCACACAATTATTTCACAACATTCATCAAAATAACCTGTCATGCTCATTTATTTAATCCAAATAAGGTTCTTTGCATAATTCGCAGCGGATACTAAAAATCAACATTTAAATCATGTACCACTTTACATGTAAAGTTGATCAACAACAAAATCAAACATATTCAAACATCCCATCCCGATGTTACATCTATCAGAGCATGACCCCTTAGGAGACTACTCTAGACTCCGAGCATTTACTTCTATTCACTCATAGCTGGTTACCTGAAAAATAGTGTAAGGGTGAGTTTCTCAATCAATATAACAAGCATTATACAACAACATGTAATGTTAAGTAAATAACGCCTCAAATCACCCTAACCAGACTACCCACTCCATAACGGCAGTATCAACGCAACCTCATAATCAACAATAACAAATAGCATATGTATATATCAAAACATGCTCAACACCAACAACACAACACAACGATTTACTCACTAATTCCTCACAATGGGAATTAGCTACAGCCCCACAGGCTATGCCATGCATTCATTATGCAATGAGACTCTACACATGCGGTACCGACTCTTCTTGAACATATAGTCCAAGCTCACCGATCCCTCTGGATGCGGCTACTGAGCTCACTAGTCCCACTCATTGAGATCTAATGACTCACTCACTAATTCCTCACCATGGGAATTAGCTACAGCCCCAAAGGCTAGACTATGCACGCTACTCATTTAGTATGCAAGCATCCACAACAATCCACAACTCACTAATTCCTCACAATGGGAATTAGCTACAGCCCCAAAGGCTAGACTATGCATGCTAATCACCTAGCAATGCAACAACAACAACAACTCAAGAATAGACATATGACAGTCTATTCACAGATGCATACATAACTGATACATTTACAGTATAATGCATACCAACCAACACACATTGTCAATACATTTATCACATAAGCATATCACAACATGCTACAAATCAAATACAGTATTAGCACACTCTACTAATAACTATACTACTCAAAACAACGGGAATTGATCCCTATTACATCATACCTCAGCTAAGTCTCACTACTCAGCCTAAACAGTCAAAAACTGCACGACAACAGCACAGGAAATCACAATCCTGCCCATACGCGTATTGCCTATGCTCATACGCGTATTGCCCAAATCCTGACCAAGCCATACGCGTATTGCCCAATTTCATACGCGTATGCTACGCGTATCACTTCCCCATACGCGTACCACCAGAGACCATTTTACGTTCAAAATTTCATCTTCCTCATCCATACGCGTATTGCCTAGCGTCATACGCGTACCAGCCATCCCATACGCGTATTGCCTAGTGCCATACGCGTATGACCAGAAACCAGATTTCCAGATCTGTTATGGTTTTTCCTGCTACGAGTTCTATTCGATCTCACCTTCCACAGTCCAAATTTACACAGAAATCACTCATATCATCTAACCCGAATCATTCCCTATTCGATTTCACAACTCCTGACATTATCACATACAATTCCTACGAATTTCTTTCGATTATCACCCAATTTCGTTCATCAATTATTTCCACAAATTCATCATAATCATCCAATTCAAAGGTAAATTAAAGGTCTATCACTACCCATGACATATTATCATATAATACCCGTCAATCAACGATAAACCCCCCTTACCTGAGTTAATCCGGCGGCTTCCGAGCTCCAAGCTTCTCCTTCCTTCAACCTTCGTTCTCTGGCTTTTTGCCCTTTTCCACGTTCTGCCTCTTTTTCCTTTTTCACGTGAGAACAATAAACCTTTTTACCAAATGGGACCTTTTTTACTGATTTCCAATTTTATTCCAATAATAAAAATAATAATCCAATAATAATAATCCCAATAATTATTATTCCAAAATAATAATATTATTAATCCAAACTTCCAATTATTCAATTAAATTAATAAATAAAATATTAATTTAAATTAAATAATTAGCTTATTTTAATTGGGGTGTTACACCATACGCGTACCAGGCCATCTCATACGCGTATTGCCTAGTGCCATACGCGTATGACCAGAAACCAGACTTCCAGATCTGCTATGGCTTTCTCTGCTACGAGATCTATCCAATCCAACCTTCTACAGTCCAATTTTACACATTATTCGTTCATATCCTCTAACACAATTCATACCCTATTCGATTTCACAAAATCTAACATTATTACATCTAATTCCTACGAATTTCCTCCATTTATAATCCAATTTTCGTTCATCCAATATTTCACAATTTTCATCATACATCATTCCAATCAGAGGTAAATTAATGGTTTATCACTACCCAGTACATATTATCCCATGATACCCATTAAACGATGATAAACCCCCCTTACCTGAGTTAATCCGGCAAATCCTGCAGCTTCGAGCTCTTCCTCTCTCCAACCCTTGTTCTCTGGTTCTCTTTTGCCTTTTTTCCACTTTTCTGCCCCTTTTCCTTTTCACGTGAAAAAATAAACCTTTTTACTAAATGGGACCTTTTCTAAATTCCAACTTTTATTCCAATAAAATAATAACCCAATAATAATAATTCCAATAATAATATTCCAATTATTTAATTAAATTAATAAATATATTATTAACTTAAATTAAATAATTATCTTATTTTATCGGGGTGTTACACTGTGCTTTGGCTTGGGCCGCTAAGCGTTTACGCCAGTATATGATAAATCATACAACTTGGTTGATATCCAGAATGGATCCAATCAAGTATATATTTGAGAAGCCTGCTTTAACTGGGAGGATTGCCCGTTGGCAGATGTTGTTGTCTGAGTATGATATTGAGTATCGAGCTCAGAAGGCTATTAAAGGTAGTATCTCGGCTGACCACTTGGCACATCAGCCGATTGAGGATTATCAGTCAGTTCAGTATGACTTCCCAGATGAGGAAATTCTATATTTAAAGATGAAAGATTGTGATGAGCCTACACTCGACGAAGTGCCAGAGCCTGGTTCCCGATGGAGTATGGTATTTGATAGCGCTGTAAATCAGTATGGAAATGGTATTGGGGCAGTAATTATTACTCCTCAGGGCACACATATTCCTTTTACAGCAAGGATAACTTTCAAATGCACGAATAATATGGCTGAGTATGAGGCCTGTATTATGGGATTGGAAGAATGCATTGATCTAAGGATCAAGCATCTTGATGTTTATGGTGATTCGGCCCTCATTGTCAATCAGATTAAGGGTGAATGGGAAACGAATCAGCCTGGTCTTATTCCATATAGAGATTATGCGAGGAGGATTTCAACGTTCTTTACTGAGGTTGACTTTCATCATATTCCTCGAGATGAGAATCGGATGGCAGATGCTCTTGCTACGCTAGCTTCAATGATTGTGGTTAAATATTGGAATGAAGTTCCCAATATCACCGTGATGCGCTTGGATAGACCAGCTCATGTATTTGCAGTTGAAGAAGTAAAATATGACAAGCCATGGTATTATGACATTAAGTGTTTCCTTCTGAACCAGGTTTATCCGCCTGGGGAATCTGTGAAAGATAGGAAGACTTTGAGAAGATTGTCAGGCAGTTTCTACCTCAATGGTGATGTGCTTTATAAGAGAAATTTTGACATGGTTCTGCTCAGATGCATGGATAGACACGAAGCAGACCTGTTGATGACTGAGGTCCATGAAGGTTCATTTGGTACCCATTCCAATGGACATGCCATGGCTAGAAAGATGTTGAGAGCAGGCTACTATTGGCTGACAATGGAGTCTGACTGCTGCAAATATGTGAAGAAATGCCATAAGTGTCAAGTTTATGCGGATAAGATTCATATTCCCCCGACACTTCTAAATATGGTTTCATCACCATGGCCTTTCTCTATGTGGGGAATTGACATGATTGGCATGATTGAGCCGAAAGCGTCCAATGGACACAGATTCATTCTCGTAGCAATTGATTACTTCACCAAGTGGGTTGAAGCGGCGTCATATGCAAATGTGACCAGGCAGGTAGTCGTGAAGTTTATCAAGAATCAACTCATATGCCATTATGGTATGCCAGATAAGATCATTATTGATAATGGATCTAACTTGAATAACAAGATGATGAAAGAGTTGTGTAGTGAGTTCAAGATTGCACACCATAATTCTTCTCCTTATAGACCCAAGATGAATGGGGCTGTTGAAGCTGCTAATAAGAATATCAAGAAAATTATCCAAAAGATGGTTGTCACGTACAAAGATTGGCATGAGATGCTGCCATTTGCTTAGCATGGATATCGTACATCTGTCCGCACTTCAACAGGGGCAACCCCTTTCTCTCTTGTTTATGACATGAAGGCTGTACTCCCAGTAGAGGTGGAGATCCCATCAATGAGAGTCTTGATGGAGGCCAAGTTGACCGATGCTGAATGGGTTCAGAGTCGCTTGGACCAGCTGAATTTGATTGAAGAGAAGAGATTGACTGCCATGTGTCATGGTCAGTTGTATCAACAGAGAATGAAGAAGGCTTTTGATAAGAAGGTCAAGCCTCGTGTGTTCCGAGAGGGTGACCTTATGCTCAAGAAGGTCTTATCTTTCGCGCTCGATTCCAGGGGCAAGTGGACTCCAAACTATGAAGGTCCATATGTTGTTAAGAGAGCCTTTTCAGGCGGTGCTTTGATAATTACAACTATGAATGGGGAGGATTTCACTCGTCCTGTGAATTCAGATGCAGTCAAGAAATACTTCTCCTAAAAATAAAAATAGAATAGCTCGCTAAGTTGAAAACCCGAAAGGGCGGCTTAGGCAAAAATGAGCGTCTCGGTGGATTGAAAACCCGAAAGGGCGATCCAGGCAAAAGTTAGAGACATAAAAAATGAATATATGCATCCCGCTAGATTGAGTACCTCATCCTGGGGCAATCTAGGCAAAAATTAGGGATTTGGAAAGTAACTGCATTCTGACAAGACTATGTTCTACAACTGTCATCCATCAGAGATTCTTGTTCATTCGTCGTCAACCAAAGCTTCGAATACATCGAATTCAGAATTGGTGGAGAAATGGTCATTATGTTCAATGTAGCCCTTTTACAATATATATCACCAATTTCAAATTTGTAAAGATCTATGGAGTCTTGCCATTTGCAGGCTACCATTCCATCAAACGAATTTGAGCCTTTTATCCAATTATTTGCACTCTTATTTGTTTCTATTCAACAAATGTTTTGTATGTTTTAATTGAGAAAATATCATTGTCATAAACAAACAAATTTTTCACAAATTGTTTTTAAACAAAGTGAACATTCACAATGATGAAAGGATACTTAGGAGATCCTCAGTGCTCTCCCAAGGGTGGTATGATCCCCAAACAGGGTAAGACATTTGTTCATGTCCCTGGCATGATTGTATCCTCTTCCTCCAGAATATATGTTGTGGTTTATCCCACCGAGTGGAGTGCTTGTTAAGGTTATTTACCTCTATTCCCTTCAGCAGAGCAGTGGTCTTCCCTCCTCAGCAGATGTGTCCTCTTTGGAAGGTTCGGTATTTGGTGGTTGATCCCCAGAATTCCTTCATTTCCTCAGATGGATTCCCTAGTAGAGTTGCTCTTGTGGCAGTTTCTGCCTGTGCAATGAACTCCTTTCCCCAATTGAGACTGATGATTCATCCCTGCAGAGATATTGTTGTCTCTGATCCTCGGCAGATTGGATATTCTCCGGTGATCCTGGCTTTTTCTCTTGAGATGTAGTACCGGGTGGTTGATTCCTGGACCTGTGTGTGTTAGATATCTCTGTTTGTCAGCATTCATCAAACATAAATCACGCATATACATGCATAATTATAACATTCAGATATTCATGCTTCATTCTTTGCCATATATCGTTGTTTGTTGTCTCCTGCTATTTGGTGATATATATTTCCCCAAGCAGATGTGTGTGTCTGATCTCTCAATATAGAGTCAGCCCCTTTAAGCAGAAAGTGTTTATCTTTCCTGCCATATTCCCCACTGAGTTATATCCTCGTGGACGACGGTTGTTTCTGCTTCCTCCCAACACATATATTGCAATGGGTTCCCCTATTGAGTTATATCCTCATTAGGATGAGTCTCGATTCAGTTTGTCTTTTTGGTTTGATCCTAAATTGGCCTCCCGTGGCTGTCTCTGGTGTTTCCCTGTGGTAAATGAATAATTGCTCAGTAATCAATAATTATTCACCTTATCCTCAGCGGAGTTTGTAGTTTTCTACCCTTATACCGGTAGTTGTAAACCCTATTTTCCCCCTTTGCAGAGTTAACCATTGTTGTTCATCCTAGTTGATGACAGTTACTCTTCCGTGGTTTTCTACCTAGTATCCGGTAGATGTAATACCCTCTTTGACGGTTATCATTATCCAATATTCGATATTGATATTCCCTCCTTCTTTCGGATAATTGCTCTGATTAAGCAATTTTATCCCCAGCGGGTCCTCTTTCATTTACCGTTTGCCGGTGATGTTTGTTGCTCCCCTTGATTGGTCATCATTATATACCTAGTTTTGGTATCCCGATGCCTTTCTCTTTCGGTCGATTTATCCTTTATTAACCCAGTAACCGGTTGTGGATAATCTTCCATGCGAGTATATTATCTATGTTCCGACGGTAATAGATAATATATCTCATGCACTCTTTGGTCGAAGCCTTTTGTTCTTCCCCAGTCGAGTAAGATTCGTATCCCTGTTTTGGAATCGAATGTCCATCCCACAATCGAGTTTGCGTTCTGCCCTCTTTTTGGATGATGAGTGTTTTGGGAATATTCCCCAGTTCATGCTTTGGTTGGTCACCTATTGTATGCCCAGTAACCGGTATTCCTGGTGTTCCTTCCTTCTGCTCCCTATTATGACTTTGGTCCCCTGTGGAGCCAGATTTTCCTGAGTTGAGATATACCTTTTAGGTCTTCCTCAGATGATTTGGTTGATTGATATCTCTCACCCTTATATCGGTCTTAAATATTCATTCTTCCTGAGTTTGTTGTTCTCTCACCCTTATACCGGTGATCAGATCACATGTCTCGTTGAGCTTGTTACCCAGTAACCGGTAACACCTAATCTCGTTGCTTCCCCAGGAGAGTCTTTTTAGAAATTCCCAGCGAGGTATCTGTTGTGGATCGCCTTTTTCTGTGTTGGCATATTCCCCAACACATGCATCTTTGAGTCAGCTCGAGTCTTTCCAATGGATTTATTCCCTTTGGAGACTCTTTTCCCCAGCTTTGAGTCGTGACCTGCTCGCGCAATTTATCTCCTTTTCTATCCCCATAAGAGTCCCCGGTAGAGTCCCTTCCCCATGGAGTGGATAACTCATAGGGATTATCAATTTCCTTCTGATCTTTTCTTCTTTGCGGACACATATCCCCACAGAGTTTGTTTGTTTTGCATACATACATTTTCATTATGAGGTCTCTTAGGGACCAAAATTTGTCTCTTTGTTATTATTTAAGCCCATTCTACCTCGTCGAGACGAAGATTTTAACCTTCACTTCTCCGGCTAGAATGATCTTAAATAGGGGCATCTGTAAGACCCCAATTTTGTCCCTAAGCTCCCTCATGGCATCATAACATTGCATTGCATAGCCTCAAGGATCATTGAGCATCTTGGCTCCCTTTCCCTTTGGGTAGGGATCTCTTGTGAGTGGTTTGAGATCACCAAGCATGCTTGAATTGTATATCATTGCTTTTCTTGTTTTATTCACTAACCAAAAGCATAAAAATATGTCACTAACATCTTTTGTTTGTAGCTTAAGCAATCACCAGGTCAAGAGCTTCAAGAAGATCCTTTGTGCGAAAAATGAGGTATTTTCTTGGGATGAGGACCACATGATTATTATAAGGAGCTTACATGAGCTAGGGTTTCATTTTGAAGCAATTTCACCAAGTGGTAGAGACTCAAGTTAACCAAGACATTTCAAGGTCATCTGAGGATCAAAAGTCAACTGTGCAGTCAACTGAGGGCTATGAGGTGGGGAAATGAGTTGAGACACCTCAATCATGTTCAAATGGGGTCTATTCATCATTCTAAACATCCATCTTGAAGATTCAAAGGTCATGGAAAAAGTTACTAAAAATGGAAAATGACCTATAATTCAAAGTTTCCAAATTTGGCAAGTTTTTGGTCCACATTCAACTTGACTTGTCAATCTCAAATAAGTTTCAAATGGATTTTTGGTGAACATGAAAGTTGTATATCTTTGTCTCCTTTTTCCAAAAAGTCCTAATTCATGTCCATATGATTAATGGTTGAGGAGTTATGGTCATTTGATCACGAGGTGTGCATGGAAATTCAAAATGGCATAACTTTTGATGTAATGCTTCAAATTGGTTCATTCTTTTTGCAAAGTGCTTCTCATGTTCAAGGCATATCAAAATGACCTCATTTGGCTCAAATATGCAAAAGAATCATGGCCAAATGTTCATTATTTCACACATGTGCAAATTGAAGAAAATATTCACCATTCATTTTTGGCTTGAGTTACAAGCAAATTGATCTTCAAATCATGACCATTGGTTTCTCTTGAGTGAATTCCAATCATAACATGAGGAGGAGCACGTGGATTATGGGCATGTGAGCTCATTTTGCATTTTTGCAAATTGCTTCATATCTCATTAATCATGATTAGTGGATGGAAAATATGATTAGCATTGTCATTAGCATGGAGTATATAAACAGAAACCCTAATCATAACTGGAATAACAAGCATTTTCAGATCAAAATTCAAGAACTCTCTCAAAATTCTCTCACTTTGAATTCTCATTTTCTTCACACAAAGCTTAAAGATCTTTACATAATCTTGATCCTCATGCTTCACTGAGCAAGATTCATCCATTACTTGGAGCAATTCATCAAGATTTCGAGCAGTACATGTGCATTATCATGTTGATGGAAATTGGAAATTGAAGTAGATTCAAGAGGATTCAACCAGTTCTTTTTGCACAAAGCTTCAAAGGAGGTTCAAGGAGGTTGATCTTGAGCTTTTGAGCTTGTGAGAACGCATGTACAGCAACCTCCATTCCAAGGTGACTTCAATTTTGATCTCTCCTTTTGCTGTTTTTAGATCATAGATTTGTAGATCTCGTTGAGTAGAGCATGTACATATGATTAGAATTGAGTTTGGCTGAGAATTGAGGATTTGGTATGAACTGAAAGTTTGGATCTCAAAAATGTTTCCCTTCGATCTGAAAAATCTAGAAGGAATTAGGTTGAATTGATGTGATATTTGGAATCTACATTGAAAACTGAGTTGAATGATATAAGCCTTGTGGATTTCTGGAATTTTTTCACGGCGGCGCCACCGTAGGGCTTGCCGGAGAAGACGACCGGAGCTGTAGCTCCGACGTCTGTGTGTTTTAGGATTTATGCTGATGTGTTTGCCATGTGTGCCTTGCGTGTGAGTTCGATTGGCTGAGGATTGTTTGACCAGGCCACGCGTGCGCTAAAATGCTGATTGTGCATGCTGATATGTTTTAATGAAACGGTGCGTTTCATCATTTGAACCAGGATCATTGATCTTGATAGCGCGCCAGATCGTGTGGCTGTGATATTTTCTGAGTTTATTCAAATTAATTCTTTTCCCTCCATTTTTCATGCATATTTCAATTATTTTGCTTGTTTTAGAAAATTCATAAAAAATGCAAAAATGATCCAAATAAGTCCCAATTTTTTTTCATAGATTTTTATGGATGTCTACTTTTTTTAATTTTAATTTCATGAATTGTTGATGCCTGGATTTTTATGTGGATATTTTTGAATGAATGTTGTGCCAATTTGACCTATTGCCTTCAATGCATTGTGAAATTCTCTATGTTGAACCATCTCATCCAATATTTTGCATACTTACCATTCATACATGACATGAATTATTGGTCACTGGTTTGTGTAGCGGTGTATTCGTCACTTTATGATTTATTGACTAAACCAAAAGCGAAGCATACAAAGAATCGAGTCGCCACCGCACTTTTATTTATCCAAAGGAATGGCTAAAAAGCGAACAAAAGCCTAAGAAGTTTTACACATAGAAAACTAATGAAAAGATCAGAGATCTGGGTAAGGGGTTAATTACGCAATGGGAAGGTGTTAGGCACCCAAAACGTCCTAGGTACTCCTAGGGAGCCCTTTTCACACTTGTTGTACGAAATGTTATTTGTTTATGAAATATTTATTGTGCAAACATGGATTGAAGGGATGAGAAAAGAATATACAATTTTTATTGTTTTTGTGTTTGAACGGATGAACCTGTTGCCTACGTACCTTTCCATGGAAGGTAAGGATCAAAACACCGTAGTTCGGCTAAAAGATTTCCAAAATATGAGTGGGTTCATTTTAAAACAAAAGCCCTAAGGTCTTCCGTTATCCACGGGAGAAAACTCAACCTTATACAAACAACAAGTCCACCATGTGAGAAAAGCTTCAATGTACTAGAGGGGTTAACCCTGTTTTCAGTACGGAAGTCTTACAGTTCGATCACTAAGGACAAAAGGTGAGATTAACATCAACCAACTAGGATAAATCAAACCTATGGCTAATGCACGAAAACTTGTCAAGAATGGACAAAGCCACAAAACAATTGAATGGGTGAAATTAACCAATTAGGATTTATTCACAAAAGATGGTCAAAGTATGATTAGAATTCAATTCAAAGAAGTATTATGAAATGGAGTGTGAAAAATCAAAGGCCTAAAGCCTAGGTTTCTAATTTGGAAAAGAGATGAAAAATGTTTGCACAAGGTTTTCAAGTTTGGATTAGCATGCCAAGATGGAGGTTTAAAGAAACACAAAGGTGGGAGAGTGAGGGAGTGTAAAACTTCTTAGATGTTCACCTCTTGAAATCATATGGAAGATGATTCAAGTGATTCCTTTGGAATAGGCAATGAGCAATAACAAATAAACAAAGCAAATGGATATCGGATGCCAATCAATGGGCTTACACCAATCTCACAAACAAACAAAGGTGGATACCGGATACCAATCAATGGATTTACACCAATCTCCTAAAACAAAACAAATGATACCAGATGCCAATCAATGGACTTACACTAGTCTCACAAACAAAGGTGGATACCGGCTACCAATCAATGGATTTACACCAATCTCTAAAACAAAACAAATGATACCAGATGCCAATCAATGGACTTACACTAGTCTCACAAACAAAGGTGGATACCGGCTACCAATCAATGGATTTACACCAATCTCCTAAAACAAAACAAATGATACCATATGCCAATCAATGGACTTATACTAGTCTCACACAACAAAATAACAAGGATACCAGATGTCAATCAATGGACTTATACTAGTCTCCCACCATATCATAGGAACAACTGCCAAGTAATGGACTTATGCTTGTCTCCTCCATGGACAAAGCAAAAATGCTATAAAGCAAAGTTTATGAAATGATATACAAATGATGATGATAAATGCACAAAGGCAAACTCAAGCAGATATGCATAGATGAATCAAACAATCAGACAAACAAGTTAATTAGCACACACTATATACAAGCAATTAGGCTCAAACAAGGTTAGACTTTAAAGTCAACTGGAATGGGGTATGTTGTGCTCTTAACCTTAACATTGAGAGTTAAGGTGAAGCAGATGAAATGGAGATAAGGGGTGTGCCTCATAGATCTTATCCCTGGCCTCGGAGAGCTTTGAATAATAGAAAGTGTGGGAGTTCAGAAAGTTGGAACTCTTCTCCACAAGTAGACTCTATAAGATCTTGGGTTAATATCCACAATGCATCAACATGTTATGTGAGCAAAGGGATGACACACTGAATAGTAGGAGATGGACTACACATCTCTTTTATCTACCAATTGCCTCATAAGAGAACTTTTCCTGCTTGGCACAAAGAGTAAACAATCACAAGCATTGCCTCTTAAGGAGGACTTCAGACAGGTGCCTGCCCACATAACAGGACAGGTCTTCCAGACTACATGGAGAAGAGAGGTTATACCTAAGTGGTTAAGCAACCAATCAAAAGCAAGTTCAAAGTGAACTTAAGCAACTAATGTACCTGTGGAAACATCAAACAAATCAGTACCACTATACAGACAAACAACCAACAGTTAATATCAACAGTCAAACCCAATAAGCAAAGGGCATAAGCCACAAGTCAAGCTCAAATGAATTAACAACCCTATAAAACACACAATGTTAGTAGTCAAAGGCAAACATCAAATGCTCAAGTGATGGAGCATTATGAACCATATAACTTGGATGTTCAACCTGAAATCAAAGCTCAAACATGAGAGGCAAACCACTAGGTCAAAGCCTAGGGTCAAAGATGGAGAAATAATTTGAAACAGAAGCTGAAATTTAACATGAATCAACTTCAAACACATCTTGAAACAATCAAAAAGGTCTCACATCAATATCAATTACCAAATCCATTTCATGATCAATTGAAGTCCAAGACTATTTTAAAGCTCAAATGTGACTAACCAGAATGAAAAATCTCAATTAAATCAGCAATCAATCAAATAATTCCAAGAAAATTCATGCTCATTCACAACATTAATAATATGCATCACACAAAAAATCAGAACAATTGGAGATCATTTGATAGGGTAGTCACATCACATAAGATGAACAAGCAAAGGTGTGACACAAATTGTCACACCAACATTCACATGATCATAAAACAGAAACTACAAATGGTAAAAATACGAAATCAACACCAAAATGTCAAGCCAAGAGCCTAGTTTCATCATGTAAAATTTCAGAAGCATTGGATAAAAACTCAGCATTTCACAAAAGATATGGCAAGGCAATGTACAAAAAGCATACATGTTTACAAACCCTAGCACAAAATAATTTCCAGCCGTGCACAATTTATGGAAAAATATTCAAAAAATAGTAGACAGAAAATGTGACATTATGCAAAAAACCTCATATTTTTTGGATCATTATTCAATTATTTATGAATTTTGGAAGATGGAGAAAAAATGATAAAGCATAGCATATGAATGAATGGAGGGAAAACAAATAATCATGAAGCACATTTGAAATAATGCAAACACGGGGAATCGAAGGGAGGTTCAATTCAAACTGAAGCGTGCGCACATGAAACGCAGCCGTTTTGGTACAAACCCTAAGTATACGTGCATGCATAATCCGCAGGAAACAATGAAGAACACGCAAGTAATTTCGCAGGTAATGGTATGAAGGTCCTAGCAAAATCCGTAGGAAAAGTGCAGGCAGTTATGAACATGATGAAGATCTTGAAGATCTTCATCCTCAAATTTCCAGAAAATTTCAACATGTCCAGAATTACAAATCAAGCATATCATTGGATTCATCATGCAACATACATTCACAATCCATAATCATTTCAACATAAAACATAACAACAAGCACGGATCGAAGCAAGGAAGATTTATCATCAAAACCTTAAACAGCCAGTTCTCACTCAATTCAGCATGGATTCACACGATTCAAAGCCTAAACTACTCAGCATCACAAGATCTATCATAATATGGCAATGAAAATCAAAATTATGAGATGCGATTTGTAACCTCTTGTAGAAGCAGAACTGGATTTGGTGTTGTTCAAGCCTTGCAGTGCTCAAAATCTCCTCTAGAACTCTTGTATGGATGATTGGAAGAGGAATTACAGCTCAATTGCACACGAACTTGCAAGAATTTGGATCTGCCATTGTAGCTTCAAGCTTTGCAAATGCTCCAACCTTGCACGATTTCTACTGGTTCTATGGATGATCCTGCTCAAGAACAACTCAAACACAAGGATTAAGCAAGAGGAATGGATTGGAAATGAAGAAATTGGAAGAAAATTTTGAGAGAAAAATTTTGTATTCTAGATCTAGATCTGAAAATTGTGATGTTGTTATGCAGAAACAGTTAGGATTTACTATATATATGCTGTGTTAATCATCCCTTAATCATGTTTAAGCAATTGGCAAAGTGGATTAGCAAAATGATGGTGTAAGTGCAAATTAGCAAATTCACCTCATGCATGAAATGCATGCTGAATAGTGCACGAAAATCCAATCCAAATTCACTTAAAATCCTGTTTTGGAGCTATTGGCAATGATAGAATGTTCAAATAATTAGCCAATTTTAAACTTTAATTTTCCCTCCAAAAATTCAAGAATTGGCAAATAATTATATGATGACAATTGATGAAATGCAATGCAAGATTTTTAAATTAGAGGTCAAAATGAGAAATTAGCAAAAAGAACCACTTGAATTGGAGCTTTGATTGAGAAGTCATGCACATTTGAATCTTCATGTACACTTGGTCATGTTTTGATCATATCTCCTTAACCACACATGAGAAATTGATGATCTTGGACTTTTTGGAAATGAGAAAGAAAGATCTACAACTTTAATGTTCAACAAAATTTCATTTGAAGCTTTTTTGGTGATGTAATTTGAAGTTGAAGTTAGGTTAAAACCTTTCCATTTTTGGCAAATTTGAATTATAGGTCACTTTCTATTTTTGGAAAGTTTTAACCTGGCTTTATTTTCTTCAATGTTGATGTTTGAAATGTCAAATGAGACTTGTTTGAACATGAATGAAGTATTTCTAACCACTTCCCACCTCCAAATCCATTGTTGACTTGGTTGTTGACTTTCTAGGCCTCTAGTTGATCTGGCAATGTTCTGATGAAATTCAAGCCTCTACCACTTGAGATTTTGATTCAAAATGATGTCATAGCTCATATGAACTCTTGGTAATGCTTGTGGTGTCCAAATTCTCAAGAATGGCCACCATCTATAGCTCAATGACTGCCTTTGACTGTCTTGACTGTTGATTGCTTCATCTGCAAGACAAAGGTTAGATGACATACTTTTGTACTTTGGTTAGTGATAAAAAGAAAAGCAATGATATACAAACGCAACACATGCTTGGTTATCAAGAAATCACACTCAAAAGATAACCAACCCACAAGGAAGGAGGCAAGGTGCATAATGATCCTTGAGGTAATGAAATGATATGATATGATGCCATGAGGGATCTTAGGGACAAAATTGGGGTCTTACAGATGCCCCTATTTAAGGTCATTCTAGCCGGAGAAGTGAAGTTTAGAAATCTTCATCTCGACGCGGTAGAATGGGCTTAAATAACAGTAATGAGACAAATTTTGGTCCCTAAGAGACCTCATGATGCAGATGTATGCATGCAAAAGAAACTATCTCTGTGGGAATATGGGTCCACAAAGAAGAAAAGACGATCCATCAGAGTAATACACTCACCAGGAACAGAGACTCTAACAAGACTCTCACGGGGATAAGAAAAAGCAAAAGAATGCGTGAGCAGGACACGACTCTGAATTAGGGTGAAACTGACATAACGCGAACAAGACACGACTGGACCGGAGACCTCACCGGGGAGAAAGGACTCAAACTGGGGAAAGAAAGAATTCCAAAGGATGACACATCCATTGGAAAGACTCAAACTGACTCACAAAATGTGTGTCCTGGGGAGAACGCCAATACAGCAACACGAATAGAAACACAACTTCGCTGGGGAAATCTAACAAAGACTTTCCAGGGGAAGCCAAAGGATGAGATGTTACCGGTTAGTGAGTAACATGCTCGGGAAGAAAGAATATCTAAGACCTGTGTACGGGTGAGAGATATCAATCGACCAAATCATCTGAGGAAAACCTAAAAAAGGTATACTTCAACTCAGGGAAATCTGACTCCACAAGGGACCAAGGTCATAATAGGGAGCAGACAGGAGGGAACACCAAGGATACCGGGTTGTAGGTATGTAACAGGTGACCGACCAAAGCGTGAATTGGTGTGTGTTCCAAAACACTCATCATCCTGAAGAAAGCTAGAAAAGCAGACTTATTTATAGGATGGATATTTGATTCTGTAAAGAATGCAAATCTTACTCAGTTGGGGAAACAAACAAAGGATTCAACCAAAGAGTGCATGAGATATATTATCTATAGTCGTCAAAACGTAGATAATAACCTCGCATGGAAGATTATCCATAACCGGGTTGTAGGTTGTTTATAGGATAAAAATCCGAAATCGTGAATTGGTTTGTGTTCCAAAACACTCATCATCCTGAAGAAAGCTAGAAAAGCAGACTTGTTTATAGGATGGATATTTGATTCTGTAAAGAATGCAAATCTTACTCAGTTGGGGAAACAAACAAAGGATTCAACCAAAGAGTGCATGAGATATATTATCTATAGCCGTCAAAACGTAGATAATAACCTCGCATGGAAAATTATCCATAACTGGGGAAACACGAAAGGCTTCGACCGAAGAGTGAACGAGATATACTATCTATAGCCGTCAAAAACATAGATAATATACTCGCATGGAAGATTATCCATAACCGGGTTGTAGGTTGTTTACAGGATAACATCCGAAAAGAAAGGCATCGGGATACCAACTAGGTACATAAGGATGACCGATCAAAGGGAGCAACAGACATTACCAACAAGAGGATAAATGAAAGAAGACTCGCTGGGGATACATTGATGAGAATCAATGATCCGGGGAACACAATCACTGACAAAAGGTGAAAGGGCCCGCTGGGGATAAAATTGCTTGCTCGGAGCAATTATCCACAAAAGACTTGCTGGGGATATAAGTGCTTATTCAAGCAACTTATCCAAACGAAGGAAAATCAACATCGAATACTAGATGAAGATAACCATCAAGAGGGGATTACATCTACCAAAAAAACAATTGGGTAGAAAACCACAGAAGGGTAACTGTCATCAGTTGGAATGAACAACAAAGTTAACTCTGCTAGGGGTAACAGGGTTTAAACTACCGGTTAGTAGGTAGTAAACCGCAAAGATAGGACCTACGACTGCTGGTTTGTAGGCAGAAAGCCAAAAGTTCCACTGAGGATAAGATGAATGAGCGCCGGTTTGTAAGCCACTATTCATTTATATCACAGGGAAGCACGAGAGACAGTTGAAAAAATGCCAATTCAGGATCAAACTAAAAAGGCAAACTGAATCAAGACTCGTCCTAATGAGGATATAACTCAAAAGGGAGAACCCATCCCGTTATGCGTTGGGAGGGAACGGAAACAACCGTCATCCACGAGGATGTATCTCAGTGGGGAATGGCAGGAAAGGATAGACACTTTCTGCTTAAGGGTTGACTCTATTTTGAGAGATTAAACACCCGACATCTGCTTGGTGAGATCTACTGGGGAGATCTGTATCACCATTAGCAGGACACGACAAACAAAAGATATATGGCAACATATGCAACATGAATATCTGAATGTTTATGAGTATGCATGAATATGCGTGATTTATGTTTGATGAATGCTGACAAAACAGACATATCTAACACAAACAGGCTCAGGAATCAAACGCCCGGTACTACACTTCCAGGGGAAAAATCCAACTGGAAAGCCAATCTGCTGAAGATCTACATGCTGAAAAGCAAAGATCTGCGGGGAGGCAAAAGATCAGAGATATCACGAAATCACAAAATCTCTGAGTGATGGATCAACAATCAACCCACTGGGGAACAGAAAGTCACAACAGGCAAGGACTGCCACAAAGACAAATCTGTTGGGGAATGGGAGAAATCCCAAGATATCTGCAGAGGAAATCTCAGCATCAACTGGAAAACAAGAGTTCATTGCTCAGGCGAAAACTGCCACGAAAGCAACTCCAAATAACTCAGTTGGGGGAACAACCCACAAAGGGAGAACAAATCATCCATGTAGAATTTAACTGCACAAGCAACTCTACTGGGAATAATGTCAGCTACTCCATCGGGGAATACACCCACTGAGGAGGAAGAATAGATCACGCAAGTAGATTCTGCAACAAGCCACTCTACTGGGGATCGGAAGCATCAGGGAATCAACCAAATCTCTGGATGATAGATCACCAACCAACCCTACTGGGGAAAACAACTCTGGCGGGGATCCTGATTCTGTTGGGGATACCAACTCTGGCGAGTGTAAGACCCCAATTTTGTCCCTAAGATCCCTCATGGCATCATATCATACCATATCATTGCCTCAAGGATCTTTGTGCACCTTTGCTTCCCTCCTAGTGGGTGGGTTATCTTGTGAGTGTGGTTCTTGATCACCAAGCATGTATTGCATTTGTATATCATTGCTTTTCATTTGTTTACTAACCAAAGGTACAAAATTATTGTCATCTCACCATGTTACTTGCAGATGAAGCATGCTAGGTCAAAACAGTCAAAACAGCCATTGAACAGTGGATGGTGGCCATTCTTGAAGAATTTGGGCACCATAATCATTCATCAAGAGTTCATATGAGTTGTGACATCATTTTGAATCAAGATATCAAGTGGTAGGGGCTTGGAATTCATCAGAACATGGTTCAGTCAACCAAAACCCTAGCAAAGTCAACTGTGGTCAACTGTGCATTTAATCAGTGATTTGATGGTGGGAATTGGTTTGAGAGGTCTCATTCATGTCCATATAAGCCTCATATAACATGTCAAACATCCACAGTGAAGAATTTGAGGTCAGACAAAGAATTTCCAAAAATAGTAAGTTGACCTGTAATTGGAATTTGCCAAAAATGGAAAGTTCTTCTCCTCAAAATTACTTCATCATACAAGCTTCAAATGAATTTTTGTCCAACATGAAAGTTGAAGATCTTGTTCTCCCATTTCCAAAAAGTCCAAGAACACTCATTTCTCATGTGTGGTTGGAAAGTTATGATCAAATCATTCCCAAAAATTTTTGAACTTCAAAGTGAGATAACTTTCAAACCATTTGGCCAAATTGAGTGAGGTTTTTTGCTACAAGTCATATTTGATGTGCTCTATCCAAATCCTTCATCACATTTCACCAAAAATCTTCCAATCAAAATGGCCTTTTTCAAAGTGCATTGAATTAAAAAGAGAGGGGTGAAAAATGAACTTTCAAATTAAGCTTTGCCAATACATTCTACCAATTGCCAATGTTCAGAAATCACATTTGGAGATTGATTAGGCCCATTTTCGCACTGTAGCACATGCACATGCAATTTGAGTTAATTTCACTAATTAACCAAAACATTTCCATTTGAGCTAAATGCAATTACCACTTCATTAACCAAACTTAAGCTTCATTAAACAGAGTATATATGGCTCATTTCTGATTGAAAAACCCTAGCACACAATAGACAAAACTCAGATTCATCATTTCCTCTCAAAAAATTCTCATTCTCCATTTGAAACTTTTTCTGAAAATCTTCAAAGAACTCGTGTTCTTGAGCTTTGGTCCATCATCTATCAACATTTTTGGAGTTGTAGCAAGCATCATTTCATCACTGTAGAGCAAGAATCGACACTGTTGCATTGAGCTTCCTTCCATGGCAGTTCAGGTTTGGAGCTTCACAAAGCATTGTTGAGCTACGATTCTCCCTCTATTCATCATCTGGAACATCATTAAGCTACTGTTTCTACTTTACACGGCCAAAGAACCACAAATCATCACTGCTCTTCAAATTTGGTAAAGATTCGAACCTTGCTATTCTTGAAATCATGATGTGATTTGGATAGATCTTGCCTTGCTGGTTTTACTGAACTTTAAATCGTGGAAAATGGTTGAGTATTAAGAGAGATATGTTGAAATGAAATTTGATGATTAGATGTTATTTTGCTCGGTTCATCCATTTCAGCATGATTTAGTGTTAATGATTGTTGGTTTGTTGATGTACATGATGAGATGAACGCATTGGTATGTCGCTTTTTGATTTTTGTTGCCAAATGTTCTTGCTGGGATTTTCAAATGATGAACACGATGAACAGTACACATAAACCCTAATTTTAAAAACCCAGATCGTGTTTGGCTTGCTGGAATTTTGTCTGCATGTTTTTTTACTGTTCCATTGCCATGAAGCAAATAGCCGGACGCCACCTCACTAAGTGAAACGCGGCGTTTCACTTAGTGAGTCCAATATTTACAATAATGCCATTGTCCGCTTGTTATTTTAATTAAATCATTTCGTTTTTCAATATTTATTTCATTTTGTGTGGCAATCTTAGAAAATTCATAAGTCACTCAATTTTAATCCAAATTTGATGGGATTTTTTGTGAAATGCTCCTCTTGATCTCTAGTTTATTATGATGATTTTTCCAGATTTTTTGCACGTGTGGATTTTAAAATGTGCTAGGGTTTTTTCATGTGTGTCCATTTTGTGTATGCCATGCCATTTTGCTTGTGAAATGATGATACTTAATCCAATGCCTCTGAAATTTTTTGTGCTTAAACTAGACATGTTCATGGTGACTTTGGTGTAGAGTTTGTGAATTTATCATTGCTGGTTGATGAGATATGATTTTTTGAATAGAGGTATGACAATTTGTGTCACACCATTCATGTCCAACTTCATAATTTTAATTACCATGCTTATTGAACTCAAAATGGTCTAGATTTTTGCATGAATATACTTATGGATGTTTAGAATACATGTGAATTTTTCTGGAATTATTGATGGTATTTCCTATTTGATTGGAATTTTCTCCCCTGTTTGACCAAATTGTTGGCCCCTTGTGATACATGTTTGTATTTGGTTTGTGAAATTCTAATGCTTAATTGGATGGACTTGAAATTTGACATGTGATTTGTAGACATCTTAAAATTTGTCATGGTTTTAGTCCCATTCATTTATCATGTGTTGTCACTGTTTTATGATTTATTGAAGTTGGTGCATGTTTTGATGCTTTGTTTGAGTTTGCTTGAACTTGCTTTGACTTTCTGATTTTCATTGACCTACTTCCCTTGATCCAAATGAGCTGAAATTTGGTATGCTTATCATGTTATGGATGATGTTTGAGCATGAATTATTTGAGGATTTATTGAAATATTTGTGACTGGATTTGACTTGAATCTCTCTGTTGACTTCTTTGAGGTTCTATATGACATGTTTTGACCTAATTTGTTTGTGAAATGATAATGATGAATGATATGAACATGAAACCACTTGGGTTTGTTTCTTAATTGTTTGAAATTGATTTTGGATATCTTTCACTTGCTGTTTTGGATTTTTTTTATCTCCTTTGGACCCTAGGCTTGTCCTAGTGGTTTTGTTTCTCATGTTTAAGTTTGCTTTTCAGGTTAAGAAGCAAATGCCTTAAGGAGACTTATGCAAGTTGATTAAGTTTGATTGATTATCATGAACTAACTTGTTTGTTTTGTAGGATGCTTAGCTCATATGCTTTGAGCTTTGTGCATTGCACATTTGACTGATTGTGTTGATCCTTATCTTATATTGGTTTTGAATTTGAGTTGTATACTGATTTTACTTGATTGATTTCAGGTACCATTAGTTGCTCAGTTCTTTTAAGAACTTGCTCTACTTTGCTTGATAGCATTTGCATTGAGGTAGAATCATTTTTCTTCATGTAGTCTGGAAGACCTGGCCTGTTACTTGGCCAGGCAACTGTCTGAAGTCCTCCTTAAGAGGCGATGTTTGTGCCTGTTTACTTTTGTCCCAAGCAGGAAAAGTCCTTTGAATAAGGCAATTGGTAGACAAAAGAGATATGTAACCTATCTCCTACTATTCTGTGTGTCACTCACCTTGCTCACACCACATGTGTTGATGCATAGTGAGTAAAAACCCAAGATCTATAGAGTCTAATCTGTGGAGAGAGTTCCTACTTTCTGAACTCCCATACCTTCTGATATTCAAAGCTCTCCCTGACCAGGGATAAGAGCATGAGGCACAATCCTCATATCCTTTCATCTGCTTCACCTTGGCTCTCAATGTCAAGGTTAAGAGCACCATTAACTCTATTCCAGTTGGCTTCAGTGCCCACCCTTTGTATGAGCCTAATTGTTTGGTTATAGAGTGTGCTGAATGACTTTGGTTGATTGATTACTTAGTTCATTTGTACATATCTGCTTGTATGCTTTGTGCATTTATCATCATTAATTGCCCATTAGTGCATGATCATTTCATTTGTCTTTGTGACATATCTTTGTTGTTTGCCCATTGAGGACAATTGTAAGACCATTCATTGGCCATTGTTCCTATGATATGGAAGTGAGTATAAGACCATTTCATTGGCCACTCATCTTCTCTTTGCTTGATGCATTTGTTTGATTTATGTGAGGATGCAATTGTAAGTCCATGTAATTTGGCACTTGTTTTCCCATGATCATATGTTGGAGGTTAGAGTAAGCCCAGATAGATTGGCATCTGACATCCAAGTGTTTGCTTTGTTTTTGTTGGAGATTGGTATAAGCCCAGATAGATTGGCATCCTGTATCCACTTTTTATTTCTTTGTTGAGGAGATTGGTATAAGTCCATAGAGTGGCCTCTGATATCCAGTTCTGTTTTAGGAGATTGGTATAAGTCCAGTAATTGGCATCCGGTATCCGCTTTTGTTGACTTTCTTCCTTTGCTTTGCTTGTTTGTTATTACTCATTGTCTATTCCAAAGGACACACTTGAGTCATCTTCTATATGATTTCAAGAGGTGAACCTTCTAGGAAGTTTTACACTCCATCTTCATCCATTCATCCCAGTTTTGTCCTAAACCTTTTCACACATTGCTTTTAAAACTTGAGATAAATATTGTGCAAACATCTTCATGCTTTTGAATAAAAAACCTGGACCCCAAGTCCTTGACTTTTTCAAACTCCATTTCATAGTACTTCTTTTGAATCAATCTTAATCATACTTTGACCCTCCTTTTGTGAATAATCATAATCAATTAACTTCACCCATTCAATTGTTTTTTGGCTTTGTCCATTCTTGCTAAGTTTTCATACATTAGCCATAGGTTTTATTTATCCTAGTTGGTTGATGTTAATCTCACCTATTTGTCCTTAGTTGATTGAATTGTAAGTCTTCCTTGCTTATTATAGGGTTAACCCCTCACTAGCAAGTTGAAGCTTTTCTCACATGGTGGACTCGTTGTTTGTATAAGGTTGAGTTTTCTCCCGTGGATAACGTAAGACCTTAGGGCTTGTGTTTAAAATTGAATCCACTAACTTTTGGAAATCTTTTAGCCGAACTACGGCGTTTTGATCCTTACCTTTGATGGAAGGTACGTAGGCAACGGGTTCATCCGTTCGAACACAAAAATAACAAAAATTGTATATTCTTTTCTCATCATCCCAAATCATATTTGCACAATAAATATTTCATAACAAATAACAATTTAGTACAACAAGTGTGAAAAGGGCTCCCTAGGAGTACCTAGGACGTAGTGGGTGCCTAACACCTTCCCATTGCGTAATTTACCCCTTACCCAGACTCTCTGATCTTTTAATTAGTTTTCTATGTGTAAAACTTCTTAGGCTTTTGTTCGCTTTTTAGCCAGTCCTTTGGATAAATAAAAGTGCGGTGGCGACTCGATTCATTGTATGCTTTGCTTATGGTTTAATCAATAAATCATATAGCGACGAATACATCGCTACAGAAAAGTGGCGACTCTGCTGGGGAATGATTAATCCTTGGTGGTATTGCCTACTTTTCACCCTTGTTGTGTGATATATTGTTATTTGTTATATGACATATTTTTGTACCATTTGGGATGACTGTATTGATTGTAATGTTTGAATTGCTTGATATACAATTGCTGTTTGCTTTGGTGATCTGTGAGATGAGTTCTATACCCGAACTCGAGTGCACTCTAGGATAGGAGAATGGCATAGTCTTGTTGACTGGTGTGGAGTATTCCTTAGCCAGTTGACTTGCGAGTCCATTCACTTGGTGGAGGTCATGTTGGATTAATAATGTCACACAAGTTATTTGTGGTTAGGCATTATTCTTTCAATCATGTGCCGCAGAAGCCAAGGACCGTAGTTTACCAAGCCCATCTTGGCCTTTTTTTAGGACGTAGTGCGGAGGTCGTTCAGATGTAAGTTCTGATGCGATTGTTACGCGATACTACACTCATAAGAGTTTCTCTTGAGAATATTTTTGGAATACGAGTATTCGTTCCTCCGATAATATTCGAAAGATGGAACGATGATTATGGGAACCTCTGGTAGAACATGTCTGGCAGGTTTAAACCCTAGTACACTCCCTTTGGGTGGTTCTTAACCGAGACTCCATGCTCGTGACTCTCAACAAACCCGTGATTCGTGGTTGAGTCGTTCAGACAACCTTAATATCAATGGAACCTGGGCGTTGATCAGGTATAAAACCTAAATCCCCCAAAACGGATGGTTGATATTAAGGATGTTCGAGCCGGTTCATGTACCGTTAATATCAATGGAACTTGGGTGTCGATAAGGTGAAAACCTAAATCCACCAAAATGGATGATTGATATTAGGGATACAATGAGCTTTCCCATGACCTTTGTTTGGTGTGACTTGTTTGATCCTTGAGTGTGATTGTTGCATTCATGCATTCATGCATTCATCTGCACTTCATGTCATCAGAAAAAAGAAAATTTTCAAGGAACTTAAAAGGGTTTATTTGCAAAATTTTCAGACATGGAAAGACCAAAAAGGCATACAAAGAAGTACAGCTTTAAACAGCCCGATGTAAAAGAGTTAAGGAATCTGACATCTTATGTATTAGATCCCTTGGGTTTCAAAGCTCGCTATGGGAAGCTTCTGCCTCTGCTGACTACTCAGGTTGACGAAGGGCTGATGAGTACTCTGGCTCAGTTTTATGATCCGCTGTATCATTGCTTCTCGTTTCCGGACTTCCAGTTGTTGCCTACTTTGGAGGAGTATTCTCACCTTATTGGGATCCCGATTCTGGATCAAGTGTCGTTCAGTGGCCTAGAGAGTATTCTGACTGCTCGAGAGATTGCCAACTTGTTGCACATAGATGAAGATTTGATTAGGGCTAATCTGACTACCAAAGGCGGAAATCAGGGTTTTCCTTCCGAGTTCCTCATTGCTTAAGCTACCTTTTATGGGAAGGCCATGAGTGAGGATGCCTTTGAGGCTTTGTTTGTGCTGCTCATATATGGATTGGTGTTGTTTCCCAATTTCGACAAGTTCGTGGACATGAACGCCATTAGGATCTTCTCAGTTCTTAATCCCGTCCCGACTTTGTTAGGCGATGCCTATGTCTCTTTGCATTTGAGGAACGCAAAGGGTGGAGGAGTTATTGTCTGCTGTCTACCCCTGCTATACAAGTGGTTTATTTCGCACTTGCCGCAGACAGTTGCTTTCAAGGAGAACAAGGGATGTCTACGGTGGTCTCAGAGACTTATGTCTCTCACCAATGATGATATCACTTGGTATGATCGCGTGTACGATACCGTCCAGATCATTGACTATTGTGGTGAATTCCCTAATGTGCCTCTTCTTGGCACATGTGGTGGGATCAGCTACAATCCTATTCTCGCACGACGTCAGCTTGGGTTCCCCCTGAAGGATAAACCTCATAACATTCTGTTAGAAGGCGTATTCTTTCAGGAGGGTAAAGATCCCCAAGGCCTGAAAGCCAGATTTGTCCGTGCTTGGCGCAGTATTCACAAGAAGAGTAGGAACGAGTTGGGTCCAAAGAACTGCATTGCTTTGGAGCCATACACCTCTTGGGTCAAACAGAGAGCTGCCGTGTACTTAATGCCATATGATCATCCGAGACCTACACCGTTGGATGTGGCTGGGCCTTCAACCCTCCCTACCCAACGTGTAGAGGAGTTGAGAGAAGAAGACCTTTCACGTGCTTGGATCCGTGAAAGAGAAGAATTGCTTCAGCAGCTTAAGGAGAAGGACGCTATGATTGAGTTTCTCGAGCATCGAGTGATCGACGACCCGAACGACACTTGGACCTCTCTGCTTCCTCAGTCTTCCAAATTCTGGAAGAGGAAGTATGATCGACTTGCAAAAGAGAAAGCAAATATGGAAGCAGCCTATGAGAGAGAGATCAAGAAGCTGTGTACTTCTCGTCTTCCAGCATCCCGAGCTTCTAGGGATCCATAGGATGTTTATTTCCCTTTTCTCTTTGTAATAATCAAAAATGTTGTACTTCTTTGTCTCGATATATTGAATGAAATATTTTCCGTGAGAAATTAAAATGCTTTAACTATTCAAAATATTGCAAATAATACCCTAAGGGTTCCTTGAAAATAAACAAAGCATCTGCACAAACATTTCATGCATCATTTTTGCATAAGCAGGTACCCTTTGTTTCTGGTCTTCTTGTCCTAACTCTGTGTTCTTCATTTATTTTGAAGACAAGCTGACTCACCGGTATTATACTCGAGTCAATTCTGCAAGAGTCATGGAGCAGCTAGAACAAGAGAACAGAGAATTGAAAGAAGAGGTCGCCAGACTTGGCGCTTTGATGGAGTAACTCCTCGCTGCTCAAAATCAACCTGCTCAACCGCCTGCAACGCCTGCCCAGCGGACGGTCATCTCAGAGGTCGTCGCTTCGACTGTGCCAGTTAGTGCTCATCAAGTGCCCAATGCTATGCCAGCCGGGTTCCCTTGGGGAATGCCTCCAGGTTTTATGCCTGATCGGCCTGCTCCAACTTTTGCTCACATGCCGGCATCTAGCCCGGTCCCTGTTGCCGCTCCTCCTGTCGTGCATACCATGCCAAGGGTAGACGACACCATCTATCACTCTGAGCCGTCTGAGGGCCCGGACGTTTATGAAAAGATGGACGCCATGAACGACCAATTCCTTGAGCTGAGAAAGGAATTGAAGACTCTTCGAGGTAAAGATCTGTTCGGCAAGTCTGCTGCCGAGTTGTGCCTTGTTCCCGGTGTAAAGATACCGATTAAATTCAAAGTACCTGACTTTGAAAAGTATAAAGGGAACACCTGTCCACTCGCTCACCTGGTCATGTACGCCAGGAAGATGTCTACCCAGACTGATAATGATCAGCTTCTGATTCATTATTTCCAAGACAGTCTGTCCGGTGCGGCGCTCAGATGGTACATGAGCTTAGACAGTGCCAATATCAGATCCTTCAACGACCTTGGCGAAGCTTTCGTCAAGCAATATAAGTACAACATCGATATGGCGCCTGACCGAGATCAACTCAGGTCCATGTCGCAGAAGGACAAGGAAACGTTCAAGGAGTACGCCCAGAGATGGCGAGAGCTGGCAGCTCAGATTACTCCATCGCTGGAGGAGAAGGAAATGACCAAGATCTTTTTGAAGACTCTTGGCTCATTCTATTATGAGCGGATGGTATCAAGCGCTCCCTCTGATTTCACCGAGATGGTGAACATGGGGATGCGTCTTGAGGAAGGTGTCCGTGAAGGACGATTGGCGAAAGATGAGAGCTCTTCCTCTAAACGATATGGAGCGTTTAAGAGGAAGGATGGGGAAGCACATGCTGTGCAATCCCATCCCACGCACAGAAGACCCTCCGCTCAGAGGAAGCCTGCACGTCGTGCCGGTCATCAACACCAGGTGGCTCATATAGCACCTGTCTTTAAAGACAATGCTCAGCAACATCAGCAGTATCAGCATCAGCAACAATATCAACAGCCTCAGTATCAGCAACAACCTCATCCACAACAACAGGCTTACCAGCCTCGTGGCAGTACAACCAATCAAGCTAACTTGAGTTATGATAGGAAGAAGATCAGCTTCGATCCAATTCCTATGACATATGCAGAGCTTTATCCTTCCTTGTTGGAAAGGAAATTGGTTTCTCCCAGGGATCCTCCTGCCATTCCTGCAAATCCACAATGGTGGTATAAACCAGATCAACATTGTGTTTACCATTCCAGTGCTCCGGGCCACAACATCGAGAATTGCTACCCACTCAAGACTAAGGTTCAAGACCTTATGAGATGTGGAATCTTGAGTTTTGAAGATTCAGGCCCGAATGTCACCAAGAACCCATTGCCTGCGCATGGGAAGTCAGTTAATATGGTTCAGGAATGCCTTGGGAAGTACAAGGTCAGATATGTAAGCCACATTAGGCAGTCGTTGGTTGAATTACATCGTTTGCTGTGTCAGTACAGCTACTTAGAGCATAACCACGACAAGTGTCGCGTCTGCTCGGTTAACCGCTTGGGTTGCGATCAAGTACGAAGAGAACTCCAAAAGTTGTTGGATGAGGGTACCATTGAGATTCTGCAAAATCGCAATGTTGATAAAGACGAGCCTGAAGTGAATGTGATTTCACCAGTATTCAAGTTGCCTGAGCCTGTTGTTATCCGCTACAATAGCAGCAAGCCGAAGGCTTCCCCTTCTTTGGTCATTAAACCTGCAGGCCCTGTGCCTTACTCTTCAGACAGAGTCGTACCATTCAGATACAATCCTGTCGCTGTGCAAGATGGGGTAGAAGTGCCTTTGCCTTCAACTTCTGTGACCAACGTCGCTGATGTAAGTGGCTTGACCCGAAGTGGCCGTGTGTTTTCTGCGCCTCCTAAGGCTGTTGCTTCTGATACTGTTGAGCGCCCTGTAGGGGCAGCTGTGAATATTCAGAATCATGCACGTGATGTTGCCAAACCATCCTCCTCTGTACAAAAAACTCCCGTTTCATCAGTTGGCCCGAGTGGCATTGTAGATGAAGAATCTGATGAGATGTTGAGGCTCATCAGAAAGAGTGAGTACAACGTTGTAGACCAGCTTCTACAAATGCCATCCAAGATTTCCATTCTTTCTCTGCTGCTGAATTCAGAACCACATAGGGAGGCTCTGCAGAAAGTCTTGGATCTGGCGTATGTTGATCACGACGTCACCATTGAGCAATTTGATAGTATTGTTGCAAACATCACTGCTTGCAACACTTTGAGCTTTTGTGACGCTGATCTCCCTGAGGAGGGAAGAGACCACAACATGGCTTTACATATCTCCATGAATTGCAAATCTGATGCAATGTCCAATGTGCTGGTGGACACTGGATCTTCTCTAAATATATTGCCAAAGACCACACTCTCCAGATTGTCATATCAAGGTCCTCCCATGAGGCAGAGTGGGGTTGTTGTGAAAGCATTCGATGGGTCGCGCAAGACCGTGATTGGGGAAGTGGATCTCCCAATCAAAATTGGACCAAGTGATTTCCAGGTTACCTTCCAGGTAATGGATATCCATCCATCTTATAGCTGTCTCTTAGGCAGACCATGGATTCACGAGGCTGGCGCCGTGACATCCACCCTACACCAGAAGTTGAAATTTGTCAAAAATAAGAAATTGGTTGTAGTAGGGGGAGAAAAGGCTCTCCTGGTTAGCCATTTGTCTTCTTTCTCGTACATTGACGCTGAGGATGAAGTTGGAACACCATTCCAAGCTTTATCTATTGATGAACCAATCGAGAAGAAGTCTCCTTCATTTTCTTCCTACAAAGATGCAAAGCTGGCCATTGAATGTGGTGCAGTTGCTGGATTAGGGAAGGTGATTGAACTTGAAGACAATAGATCCCGGGCTGGCATTGGCTACTGTTCTGGGGCATGTAATGAGCAAGGTTTGTTCACGAGTGGATGATTCATCCATGATGATCAACCTGAGGAGGAAGCTGCTGCTATCTTGGAAGAGGATGCAGAGGACGTGAACAACTTCATTATTCCTGGTGGTGTCTGCCACAATTGGGTCGCTGTAGATGTTCCTACGGTCATCCATAGATCAGAGTAATTGTTCACTTTGTTTAAAACCCTTCTCCCATGCCAAAAGGAGAAGTGATGACATTGTTGGCAAAGCATATATACAATGATGTTTTCATTCAATTAATGCATTGTTAAACATTTGTTTTTCCTTTGTTTTCACTTTTTGCTTTTTGCATGAAATCAGTGATCACAAAAAACCCATAAAAAAAACAACAATAAAAAGCAATCCTTTTCATCTGCATAATGGTTTGTTTGTTTAAATGCTAAAAGTTTTTCATTAACCAAAATCATTATGCAGGTTGATCCTAAAACCCATTGAACATAATGATCCAACGCCATCTCCCAATTTTGAATTCCCTTTATTTGAGGCAGAGGATGATGACGTTGAGGGGATTCCTGATGAGATTACCCGTCTCCTTGAGCACGAAGAGAAGATCATTCAGCCGCATCTCGAAGACTTGGAAACAGTCAACTTGGGGTCTGAGGATTGTGTTCGTCTGGTGAAGATTGGGGCACTTCTTGAAGGGTCTGTCAAGGAAGATTTGATCAATTTGCTACGAGAATATTCATATATCTTTGCTTGGTCCTATGAAGATATGCCGGGTTTAGATACGGATATTGTGCAACATTTCCTGCCTTTAAAGCCTGAGTGCGTGCCTGTGAAGCAGAAGCTCAGAAGAACTCATCCAGATATGGCAGTGAAGATCAAAGAGGAAGTTCAGAAGCAAATTGACGCGTTGATTATAGAGATTTGAATAAGGCTAGCCCGAAAGACGATTTTCCTCTACCACACATTGACATGTTGGTAGACAATACAGCTAAATTCAAAGTCTTTTCGTTTATGGACGGATTTTCCGGATATAATCAAATCAAGATGGCACCAGAGGATATGGAGAAGACAACATTCATCACACCTTGGGGAACATTCTGTTATCGAGTGATGCCCTTCGGTTTGAAGAACGCCGGAGCCACGTATCAACGAGCCATGACTACCTTGTTTCATGATATGATGCACAAGGAGATAAAGGTCTATGTTGATGATATGATTGCTAAGTCCCGAACGGAAGTTGAGCATATTGAGCATTTGTTGAAGCTTTTTCAGCGTTTGAGGAAGTTTAAACTTCGCCTGAATCCGAACAAATGTACATTTGGAGTCCGTTCTGGCAAATTGTTGGGTTTTGTGGTAAGTGAAAGAGGTATTGAGGTTGATCCTGCAAAGGTCAAAGCAATACAAGAGATGCCTGCACCCAAAACTGAGAAGCAAGTCCGAGGTTTTCTTGGCCGCTTGAACTACATTTCCAGATTTATATCCCACATGACTGCCACATGTGCGCCGATATTCAAGCTTCTTCGGAAAGATCAGTCTCATGATTGGACCGAGGATTGCCAGAAAGCTTTCGATAGTATCAACGAATATCTGTCTGAACCTCCGATATTGTCTCCGCCTGTGGAAGGAAGACCTCTGATTATGTATTTGACAGTTCTTGAAGACTCGATGGGTTGTGTACTCGGTCAACAAGATGAATCAGGGAAGAAGGAATTTGCTATATACTACCTCAGTAAGAAGTTTACTGATTGTGAGTCTCGGTACTCTATGCTTGAGAAGACGTGCTGTGCTTTGGCTTGGGCCGCTAAGCGTTTGCGCCAGTACATGATAAATCATACAACTTGGTTGATATCCAGAATGGATCCGATTAAGTATATCTTCGAGAAGCCTGCTTTAACTGGGAGGATTTCCCGTTGGCAGATGTTGTTGTCTGAGTATGATATTGAGTATCGAGCTCAGAAAGCTATCAAAGGTAGTATCTTGGCTGACCATTTAGCGCACCAGCCGATCGAAGATCATCAGTCTGTTCAGTATGACTTCCCAGATGAGGAAATTTTGTATTTGAAGATGAAAGATTGCGATGAGCCTACACTTGATGAAGGTCCGGAACCTGGTTCCAGATGGACGATGGTGTTTGATGGCGCTGTTAATCAATATGGAAATGGAATTGGGGCAGTGATCATTACTCCTCAAGGTTCACACATTCCGTTTATAGCAAGGCTAACTTTCAAATGCACGAATAATATGGCGGAGTATGAAGCCTGTATTATGGGACTTGAAGAATGCATTGATTTGAGAATCAAGTATCTTGATGTGTATGGTGATTCGACCCTGGTTGTCAATCAGATCAAGGGAGAATGGGAGACGAATCAACCTGGTCTCATTCCATACAGAGATTATGCAAGGAGAATTTCAACATTCTTCACAGAAGTTGAATTTTATCACATTCCTCGAGAGGATAATCGGATGGCAGATGCTCTTGCTACGCTTGCTTCCATGATTGTGGTCAGACGGTGGAATGATGTCCCCAATATTACTGTGATGCGCTTGGACAGACCAGCTCACATATTTGCGATCGAAGAAGTGAAAGATGACAAGCCTTGGTATTTTGATATCAAGAATTTCCTCCAGAACCAGGTCTACCCGCCTGGGGCATCTGTGAAAGATAGGAAAACTTTGAGAAGGTTGTCAGGCAGTTTCTACCTCAGTGGTGAAGTGTTGTATAAGAGAAATTTTGATATGGTTTTGCTCAGATGCGTGGATAGACACGAAGCAAACCTATTGATGACTGAGGTCCATGAGGGTTCATTTGGTACTCATTCCAATGGACATGCCATGGCTAAGAAGATGTTGAGAGCAGGCTACTATTGGCTGACAATGGAGTCTGACTATTGCAAGTATGTGAAGAAGTGTCACAAGTGTCAAATTTATGCGGATAAGATTCATATTCCTCCGACACTTCTGAATGTGATTTCGTCACCATGGCCTTTCTCTATGTGGGGAATTGACATGATAGGCATGATTGAGCCGAAAGCGTCCAACGGACACAGGTTTATTCTCGTAGCAATTGATTACTTCACCAAATGGGTTGAAGCCGCTTCGTACGCGAATGTAACCAGGCAGGTGGTTGTGAAGTTTATCAAAAACCAGCTAATTTGCCGTTATGGTGTGCCAGAGAGGATCATTACTGATAATGGATCTAATCTGAATAATAAGATGATGGATGAGTTGTGCGCTGAATTCAAGATTGCACACCATAATTCCTCTCCCTACAGACCTAAGATGAATGGGGTTGTTGAAGCTGCTAATAAGAATATCAAGAAGATTATCCAGAAGATGACTGTCACGTACAAAGATTGGCATGAGATGCTGCCATTTGCTTTGCATGGATATCGTACGTCTGTACGCACTTCAACAGGGGCAACCCCTTTCTCTCTTGTTTATGGCATGGAAGTTGTTCTCCCAGTAGAGGTGGAGATCCCATCAATGAGAGTCTTGATGGAAGCCAAGTTGACTGATGCTGAATGGATTCAGAGTCGTTATGACCAATTGAATTTGATTGAAGAGAAGCGATTAACTGCCATGTGTCATGGTCAGTTATATCAGCAGAGAATGAAGAAAGCATTCGTTAAGAAGGTCAAGCCTCGTGTGTTCCGAGAAGGTGACCTCGTGCTCAAGAAAGTTTTGTCTTTCGCGCCCGATTCCAGGGGCAAGTGGACTCCAAACTACGAGGGTCCATATGTTGTTAAGAGAGCCTTTTCAGGCGGAGCTTTGATGCTTACAACAATGGATGGGGAGGATTTCACTCGTCCTGTGAATTCAGATGCAGTCAAGAAATACTTTGCCTAAAAAAAAAAAAGTATATGCAAATGAAAAACAGAATAGCTCGCTAAGTTGAAAACCCGAAAGGGCGGCTTAGGCAAAAATGAGCGTCTTGGTGGAGAACCCGCAAGGGTAATCCAGGCAAAAATTAGAGACTTGAAAAAAGAATATTTGCATCCTGCTAGATTGAGTACCTCACCCTGGGGCAATCTAGGCAAAAATTAGGGATTTGGCAAGTAACTGCATCCTGACAAGACTTTCTGTTTCACCAGCTGTCTGTTCGTCAGAAGGTTCTCGATTCGTCGTCAAACTGAAGCTTCGAATACATCGAGATTCAAATTGGTAGAGAAAGGATCATTATGTTCAATGTAGCCCTCTTCCAATATATATCACTGATTTCAAATTTGTACAGATCTATGGAGTCTTGCCATTTGCAGGCTACCATTCCATCAAATCAATTTGAGATTTTTATCCAATTATTTGCACTCTTATTTGTTTCAATTCAACAAATGTTTTGCCTATTTTAATTGATAAAATATCATTGTTTTTAAACAAATCAAATTTTTCAAAATTTGCTGTTTTTAAACAAAGTGAATATTCACAATGTCGAAAGGATACTCAAAGATATCTCAGTGCTTTCCCAAGGGTGGCATGATCTCCAACAGGTAAGACATTTGGTTCATATTCCTGGTTTGGTTGTATCTTCTTTCTCCAGATCTTGTGATGGGGTTGTTCCCCAGCATAGTTGCAAGCAGAGTGTTGTTGAAGACTCAGTTTTCTCCAGCAGCAGTTTTCCTCAGTAGAGGTGCTTATGCAGTTGGATTCTACTTGGATGATGTTATTCTCCTTCAATGGGTTGTTCTCCGGAGTTGTTTGGAGTTGCAAGGCTCTTTGTTTCTCAGTTGATGCTGAGATCCCCTGCGGATCTTCGAGATTTTCTCTTGTTCCCCAACAGATTCGTCTTGGTGGCTGTTTTGCCCGTTGTGACTTTCTATACCTTGGTTGGGTTGTTTGCTGATCCATCACTCAGAGATTTGGTGTTTCCTGATATCTCTGATCCCCTGCTCCCCCAGCAGTACCCGCAGATCTATGCTTTATAGCATGTAGATCTCCGCAGATTGGCTTTCCAGTTGGTTTTTCCCCTGGAAGTATAGTACCGGGCGTTTGATTCCTGGACCTGTTTGTGTTAGATATGTCTGTTTTGTCAGCATTCATCAAACATAAATCACGCATATTCATGCATATTCATAAACATTCAGATATTCATGTTGCATTTCTCGCCATGTATCTTTTGTTGATTGTTCCTTGCTATGGTGGTGCAGATCCCCAATAGATCTCCCCTAGCAGATGTCGGGTGTTAAATCTCTCCATATAGAGTCAGCCCCATAAGTAGAAAGTGTCTGTTGTCTTTCCTTCTGCGGTTCCCCACTGAGATATATCCTCGTGGATGACGGTTTCTTCCGTTTCCTCCCAACATATATATTGGGATGGATTTTCCTACTTGAGTTACATCCTCATTAGGACGTGTCTTGATTCAGTCTGTCTTTTCGAATTATTCCCGAATTGGATATTTGTCAACTGTCTTGTGCTTCCCAGTGGGTTGTTCCCCAGCGGAGTTTTTTCGGGCCTCTACCCTTATACCGGTAGTTGTAAGTCCTATTTTCTTCGCCCTTTCAGCGGAATTGGTGGTTATATACCTTTTATTCCTCGGCAAGATTTTTGGTTTTCTACCCCTTATTCGGTAGATGTAAACCCTAATTCATGGTTATCCCCACCAGAGTATGGCTATTACCTCGTATTCGATAGTTGTAAGTCCTATCTCTTTTCCCCTAACAGAGATAACCTTTGTGGTTCGTCCTGATTGTAAGTGGATTCCTGTTGTTGTGGTTTTTTCCCTAATAGAGTTGGTGTCTCCCTGTGGTGATTTCTATCCCCAGTTGAGTCTGTGGTCTTCTACCCCGTATTCGGTAGATTGTAAATCCCAAGTGTTGATGTTTCTCCCCAGCGGAGTTTGTGCCTTGTGGTACAATTGGATAATTGCCGGATGCTTGCAATTTATCCCCAGCGGGTCTCCTTTCATTTACCCTTGTGTTGGTAATGTTGTTGTTCCCTTTTGATTGGTCATCATTATATACCTAGTTTGGTATCCCGATGCCTTTCTTTTCGGTTGATTTATCCTTCATTAACCCAGTAACCGGTTGTGGATAATCTTCCATGCGAGTATGTTATTCACGGTCTGCCGGTAATGAATAATATATCTCATGCACTCTTCAGTCGAAGCCTTTTGTGTTTCCCTGGTCGAGTAAGTTTCGTTATTTCCCTTTTGCGGAATCGAATTTTTGTTGTGTTGGATAATTGCCGGATGCTTGCAGTTTATCCCTTTGAGTTGTCTTTCGTTTACCCGGATGCTTGGTATCGATTGTCTCTCTTTTTGGTTAGTCACCTATTATATACTTCGGTATCTCTGGTGTCTTTTCCTTTCGAGTATATTATTCACGGTCTGCCGGTAATGAATAATGTGTCTCATGCGCTCTTTAGTTGGAATCCTTTGTTGATTTTCCCCAGCTGAGCAAGATTCGTATTCTTTGTAGAATCGAATATCCATCCTTTAACCAGTTTGTGTTTCGGATGATGAGTGTTTTGGCACATATACCAATTCACGTGTTCGGTAGATCACCTATTATATGCTTCGGTATCTCTGGTGCTTCTTACCATGCGAGTTTATTATCTACGTTCTGACGGTAATAGATAATATATCTCATGCGAGTTTTCTTATCCACGGTCTGCCGGTAATGGATATTATATCTCATGCACTTTTTGGGTTTGTGTCCCCAGTTGAGTAAGGTTCGTTTTCCCGTTGTGGATTCGAATGCCCATCCTGTAAGTCGATTTGCTTTTTCAAGCCCTCCTTTCGGATGGAGTGTGTTGGCATATATACCAATTCACGTTTCGGTCGGTCACCTATTATATACCTCGGTATCCCTGGTGTTCCTTCCCCTTCTGCTCCCTATTATGACCTCGGTCCCCTGCGGAGTCAGATTTTCCTGAGTTTATGTACCTTTTTCAGGTCTTTCTCAGATGTTTGGTTGATTGATATCTCTCACCCTTATACCGGTCTCAGATATTCATTCTTCCTGAGTTTGTTACCCTTATACCGGTAACACCTCATTCTTTGGTGCTTCCTCAGTGGAGTTTCCTATTGCTTCTCCCCAGGAGTCAGCTTGTGTCTTTCCAATGGATGTTTTTCCTTTGGAATTTTCTTTCCCCCAGTGTGAGTCCTTCACTCCCCAGTTAGGTCTCCAGTCTGATTTCTGTTACCCTAATCAGAGTCGTGTCTTGTTCACGCTGTGTCAGTTTTGTTTTTCCCCAACTTGAAGTCGTGTCCTGCTCACGCATTCTTTTTCTTTTACTATCCCCAACAAGAGTCTTGTTAGAGTCTTTGTTCCTGGTGAGTGTATTACTCCGATGGATCGTTTTTTTTATTCTGTGTGAACCATATTCCCCACAGAATTTGTGTCTTTTGCATACATACATTTGCATCATGAGGTCTCTTAGGGACCAAAATTTGTCTCATTACTGTTATTTAAGCCCATTCTACCGCGTCGAGTTGAAGATTTCTAAACTTCACTTCTCCGGCTAGAATGACCTTAAATAGGGGCATCTGTAAGACCCCAATTTTGTCCCTAAGATCCCTCATGGCATCATATCATACCATATCATTGCCTCAAGGATCTTTGTGCACCTTTGCTTCCCTCCTAGTGGGTGGGTTATCTTGTGAGTGTGGTTCTTGATCACCAAGCATGTATTGCATTTGTATATGATTGCTTTTCATTTGTTTACTAACCAAAGGTACAAAAATATTGTCATCTCACCATGTTACTTGCAGATGAAGCAAGTTAGGTCAAAACAGTCAAAACAGCCATTGAACAGTGGATGGTGGCCATTCTTGAAGAATTTGGGCACCATAATCATTCATCAAGAGTTCATATGAGTTGTTACATCATTTTGAATCAAGATATCAAGTGGTAGGGGCTTGGAATTCATCAGAACATGGTTCAGTCAACCAAAACCCTAGCAAAGTCAACTGTGGTCAACTGTGCATTTAATCAGTGATTTGATGGTGGGAATTGGTTTGAGAGGTCTCATTCATGTCCATATAAGCCTCATATAACATGTCAAACATCCACAGTGAAGAATTTGAGGTCAGACAAAGAATTTCCAAAAATAGTAAGTTGACCTGTAATTGGGATTTGCCAAAAATGGAAAGTTCTTCTCCTCAAAATTACTTCATCATACAAGCTTCAAATGAATTTTTGTCCAACATGAAAGTTGAAGATCTTGTTCTCCCATTTCCAAAAAGTCCAAGAACACTCATTTCTCATGTGTGGTTGGTAAGTTATGATCAAATCATTCCCAAAAAGTTTTGAACTTCAAAGTGAGATAACTTTCAAACCATTTGGCCAAATTGAGTGAAGTTTTTTGCTACAAGTCATATTTGATGTGCTCTATCCAAATCCTTCATCACATTTCACCAAAAATCTTCCAATCAAAATGGCCTTTTTCAAAGTGCATTGAATTAAAAAGAGAGGGGTGAAAAAATGAACTTTCAAATTAAGCTTTGCCAATACATTCTACCAATTGCCAATGTTCAGAAATCACATTTGGAGATTGATTAGGCCCATTTTCGCACTGTAGCACATGCACATGCAATTTGAGTTAATTTCACTAATTAACCAAAACATTTCCATTTGAGCTAAATGCAATTACCACTTCATTAACCAAACTTAAGCTTCATTAAAGAGAGTATATATGGCTCATTTCTAATTGAAAAACCCTAGCACACAATAGACAAAACTCAGATTCATCATTTCCTCTCAAAAAATTCTCATTCTCCATTTGAAACTTTTTCTGAAAATCTTCAAAGAACTCGTGTTCTTGAGCTTTGGTCCATCATCTATCAACATTTTTGGAGTTGTAGCAAGCATCATTTCATCACTGTAGAGCAAGAATCGACACTGTTGCATTGAGCTTCCTTCCATGGCAGTTCAGGTTTGGAGCTTCACAAAGCATTGTTGAGCCACGATTCTCCCTCTATTCATCATCTGGAACATCATTAAGCTACTGTTTCTACTTTACACGGCCAAAGAACCACAAATCATCACTGCTCTTCAAATTTGGTAAAGATTCGAACCTTGCTATTCTTGAAATCATGATGTGATTTGGATAGATCTTGCCTTGCTGGTTTTACTGAACTTTAAATCGTGGAAAATGGTTGAGTATTAAGAGAGATATGTTGAAATGAAATTTGATGATTAGATGTTATTTTGCTCGGTTCATCCATTTCAGCATGATTTAGTGTTAATGATTGTTGGTTTGTTGATGTACATGATGAGATGAACGCATTGGTATGTCGCTTTTTGATTTTTGTTGCCAAATGTTCTTGCTGGGATTTTCAAATGATGAACACGATGAACAGTACACATAAACCCTAATTTTAAAAACCCAGATCGTGTTTGGCTTGCTGGAATTTTGTCTGCATGTTTTTTTATTGTTCCATTGCCATTAAGCAAATAGCCGGACGCCACCTCACTAAGTGAAACGCGGCGTTTCACTTAGTGAGTCCAATATTTACCATAATGCCATTGTCCGCTTGTTATTTTAATTAAATCATTTCGTTTTTCAATATTTATTTCATTTTGTGTGGCAATCTTAGAAAATTCATAAGTCACTCAATTTTAATCCAAATTTGATGGGATTTTTTGTAAAATGCTCCTCTTGATCTCTAGTCTATTATGATGATTTTTCCAGATTTTTTGCACGTGTGGATTTTAAAATGTGCTAGGGTTTGTTCATGTGTGTCCATTTTGTGTATGCCATGCCATTTTGCTTGTGAAATGATGATACTTAATCCAATGCCTCTGAAACTTTTGTGCTTAAACTAGACATGTTCATGGTGATTTTGGTGTAGAGTTTGTGAATTTATCATTGCTGGTTGATGAGATATGATTTTTTGAATAGAGGTGTGACAATTTGTGTCACACCATTCATGTCCAACTTCATGATTTTAATTACCATGCTTATTGAACTCAAAATGGTCTAGATTTTTGCATGAATATACTTATGGATGTTGAGAATACATGTGAATTTTTCTGGAATTATTGATGGAATTTCCTATTTGATTTGAATTTTCTCCCCTGTTTGACCAAATTGTTGGCCCCTTGTGATACATGTTTGTATTTGGTTTGTGAAATTCTAATGCTTAATTGGATGGACTTGAAATTTGACATGTGATTTGTAGACATCTTAAAGTTTGTCATGGTTTTAGTCCCATTCATTTATCATGTGTTGTCACTGTTTTATGATTTATTGAAGTTGGTGCATGTTTTGATGCTTTGTTTGAGTTTGCTTGAACTTGCTTTGACTTTCTGATTTTCATTGACCTACTTCCCTTGATCCAAATGAGCTGAAATTTGGTATGCTTATCATGTTATGGATGATGTTTGAGCATGAACTATTTGAGGATTTATTGAAATATTTGTGACTGGATTTGACTTGAATCTCTCTGTTGACTTCTTTGAGGTTCTATATGACATGTTTTGACCTAATTTGTTTGTGAAATGATAATGATGAATGATATGAACATGAAACCACTTGGGTTTGTTTCTTAATTGTTTGAACTTGATTTTGGATATCTTTCACTTGCTGTTTTGGATTTTTTTATCTCCTTTGGACCCTAGGCTTGTCCTAGTGGTTTTGTTTCTCATGTTTAAGTTTGCTTTTCAGGTTAAGAAGCAAATGCCTTAAGGAGACTTATGCAAGCTGATTAAGTTTGATTGATTATCATGAACTAACTTGTTTGTTTTGTAGGATGCTTAGCTCATATGCTTTGAGCTTTGTGCATTGCAAATTTGACTGATTGTGTTGATCCTTATCTTATATTGGTTTTGAATTTGAGTTGTATACTGATTTTACTTGATTGATTTCAGGTACCATTAGTTGCTCAGTTCTTTTAAGAACTTGCTCTGCTTTGCTTGATAGCATTTGCATTGAGGTAGAATCCTTTTTCTTCATGTAGTCTGGAAGACCTGGCCTGTTACTTGGCCAGGCAACTGTCTGAAGTCCTCCTTAAGAGGCGATGTTTGTGCCTGTTTACTTTTGTCCCAAGCAGGAAAAGTCCTTTGAATAAGGCAATTGGTAGACAAAAGAGATATGTAACCTATCTTCTACTATTCTGTGTGTCACTCACCTTTCTCACACCACATGTGTTGATGCATAGTGAGTAAAAACCCAAGATCTATAGAGTCTAATCTGTGGAGAGAGTTCCTACTTTCTGAACTCCCACACCTTCTGATATTCAAAGCTCTCCCTGACCAGGGATAAGAGCATGAGGCACACCCCTCATATCCTTTCATCTGCTTCACCTTGGCTCTCAATGTCAAGGTTAAGAGCACCATTAACCCTATTCCAGTTGGCTTCAGTGCCCACCCTTTGTATGAGCCTAATTGTTTGGTTATAGAGTGTGCTGAATGACTTTGGTTGATTGATTGATTACTTAGTTCATTTGTACATATCTGCTTGTATGCTTTGTGCATTTATCATCATTAATTGCCCATTAGTGCATGATCATTTCATTTGTCTTTGTGACATATCTTTGTTGTTTGCCCATTGAGGACAATTGTAAGACCATTCATTGGCCATTGTTCCTATGATATGGAAGTGAGTATAAGACCATTTCATTGGCCACTCATCTTCTCTTTGCTTGATGCATTTGTTTGATTTATGTGAGGATGCAATTGTAAGTCCATGTAATTTGGCACTTGTTTTCCCATGATCATATGTTGGAGGTTAGAGTAAGCCCAGATAGATTGGCATCTGACATCCAAGTGTTTGCTTTGTTTTTGTTGGAGATTGGTATAAGCCCAGATAGATTGGTATCCGGTATCCACTTTTTATTTCTTTGTTGAGGAGATTGGTATAAGTCCATAGAGTGGCCTCTGATATCCAGTTCTGTTTTAGGAGATTGGTATAAGTCCAGTAATTGGCATCCGGTATCCGCTTTTGTTGACTTTCTTCCTTTGCTTTGCTTGTTTGTTATTACTCATTGTCTATTCCAAAGGACACACTTGAGTCATCTTCTATATGATTTCAAGAGGTGAACCTTCTAGGAAGTTTTACACTCCATCTTCATCCATTCATCCCATTTTTGTCCTAAACCTTTTCACACATTGCTTTTAAAACTTGAGATAAATATTGTGCAAACATCTTCATGCTTTTAAATAAAAAACCTGGACCCCAAGTCCTTGACTTTTTCAAACTCCATTTCATAGTACTTCTTTTGATTCAATCTTAATCATACTTTGACCCTCCTTTTGTGAATAATCATAATCAATTAACTTCACCCATTCAATTGTTTTGTGGCTTTGTCCATTCTTGCTAAGTTTTCATACATTAGCCATAGGTTTGATTTATCCTAGTTGGTTGATGTTAATCTCACC
This sequence comes from Lathyrus oleraceus, assembly GCF_024323335.1. Taxonomy (NCBI): domain Eukaryota; kingdom Viridiplantae; phylum Streptophyta; class Magnoliopsida; order Fabales; family Fabaceae; genus Lathyrus; species Lathyrus oleraceus. Next base: position 253,174,596 of record NC_066585.1, on the reverse strand, counting down.
TATTTGTCCTTAGTTGATTGAATTGTAAGTCTTCCTTGCTTATTATAGGGTTAACCCCTCACTAGCAAGTTGAAGCTTTTCTCACATGGTGGACTCGTTGTTTGTAAAAGGTTGAGTTTTCTCCCGTGGATAACGTAAGACCTTAGGGCTTGTGTTTAAAATTGAATCCACTAACTTTTGGAAATCTTTTAGCCGAACTACGGCGTTTTGATCCTTACCTTTGATGGAAGGTACGTAGGCAACGGGTTCATCCGTTCGAACACAAAAATAACAAAAATTGTATATTCTTTTCTCATCATCCCAAATCATGTTTGCACAATAAATATTTCATAACAAATAACAATTTAGTACAACAAGTGTGAAAAGGGCTCCCTAGGAGTACCTAGGACGTAGTGGGTGCCTAACACCTTCCCATTGCGTAATTTACCCCTTACCCAGACTCTCTGATCTTTTAATTAGTTTTCTATGTGTAAAACTTCTTAGGCTTTTGTTCGCTTTTTAGCCAGTCCTTTGGATAAATAAAAGTGCGGTGGCGACTCGATTCATTGTATGCTTTGCTTATGGTTTAATCAATAAATCATATAGCGACGAATACACCGCTACAGCGAGGACTCTGGGGAAATCACACAGATATAGTCCACCATACCACAAATCTACTGGCAGATCCACTAGGGAATTCACTGGGGAATCCACTGGGAATAAGGAGGAGAGCTGGGAATCAACCACCAAATGCTGAACCTTCCAAAAATAAACCAACAGATGCTGAGGAGGAAAATAAACACTGCCCTGCTGAAGGGAGAAACGCTTTGACGGGGAGATATAGCATAAAATGCAGTATATCATATCAACAACTCTGCAGGCGACTGCGCTGAGGAAAGTGGTAAAGTACAGGGATATCAACTCACTAATCACTGAATCTTCCAGAAGAAAGCAACCATGCTGGGGAGAGAACCAACAACTCCGTTGGCGACTGCACTAGGGAGAGTGACGGGGTACCGGGGTGTCAAACCACCAACTACCGAATCTTCCAAAAGGAAAACACCCATGCTGAGGAGATAATATTGCTGGAGAAGAAAACGAAGTCTTCAACAAACACTCTGCTTGGGGAACAACCCCAACAACAACTCTGCTTGGGGAATAACCCCAACAACAAAGCAGGATAAAGAGGATACAACCAATGCCAGGAATATGAACAAATGTCTTACCTGTTGGAAATCATGCCACCCTTGGGAGAGCAACGAGAAATTCTTGGGTATCCTTTCATCATTGTGAATGTTCACTTTGTTTAAAACAATAGTTTGAAAAATTTATTTGTTTAAAACAATGACATTTTATCAATTAAAACATGCAAAACATTTGTTGAATTGAAACAAATAAGAGTGCAAATAATTGGATAAAAGCTCAAATTGATTTGATGGAATGGTAGCCTACAAATGGCGAGACTCCATAGATCTGTACAAATTTGAAATCAGTGATATATGTTGGAAGAGGGCTACATCGAACATAATGATCCTTTCTCTACCAATTTGAATCTCGATGTATTTGAAGCTTCAGTTGACGACGAATCGAGAATCTCTGACGAAAAGACGGTTGTGGAACAGAAAGTCTTGTCAGGATGCAGTTACTTGCCATATTCCTAATTTTTGCCTAGATTGCCCCAGGGTGAGGTACTCAATCTAGCGGGATGCAAATATACTTTTTTTTCAAGTCTCTAATTTTTGCCTGGATCGCCCTTTCGGGTTCTCCACCGAGACGCTCATTTTTGCCTAAGCCGCCCTTTCGGGTTTTCAACTTAGCGAGCTATTCTGTTTTTCTTTTGCATATACCTCTTTTTTTTTAGGCAAAGTATTTCTTGACTGCATCTGAATTCACAGGACGAGTGAAATCCTCCCCATCCATTGTTGTAAGCATCAAAGCTCCGCCTGAAAAGGCTCCCTTGACAACATATGGACCTTCGTAGTTTGGAGTCCACTTGCCCCTGGAATCGGGCGCGAAAGACAAAACTTTCTTGAGCACGAGGTCACTATCTCGGAACACACGAGGCTTGACCTTCTTATCGAATGCTTTCTTCATTCTCTGCTGATATAACTGACCATGGCACATGGTAGTCAATCGCTTCTCTTCAATCAAATTCAGTTGGTCATAACGACTCTGAATCCATTCAGCATCAGTCAACTAGGGATTTGAGGGTATACTTTTTTTTTGTCTTATTCTTTTATTTTTTTTTTATTTTATTCTTTTATTTTTTCACCCCTCTTTTTTTTTTACATTACATTTGTAATGCCCCAGTTTGACTGTTTGCTGATTCTCAAGATACAGCTGAATGATCTTCTCTTCTTGCTCAAGAAGTCGGGAAATCTCGTCAGGAATCCTTTCAACATCATCTTCCTCTGCCTCAAATACAAGGAATTCAAGATTGGGAGATGGCGTTGGATCATTATGTTCAATGGGTTTAGAAATCCCTGCATAATGATTTTGATATGAAAAGCTTTTTGAAATCAAACAAGGCAATCATTATGCAGATGAAAAGTTTGATTTTATGCTTTTTTCCGGGGTTTTTTGTGATCACCGATTTCATGCAAAAAAGCAAAAAGTGAAAACAATTGGAAAAACAAATGTTTAACATGAATTTATCGAATGAAAACATCATTGTATTAAATGTTGTCAACAATGTCATCACTTCTCCTTTTGGCATGGGAGAAGGGTTTTCAAACAAAGCAAACATATTACGCTGACTTATGAATGACCGTAGGAACATCCACAGCGACCCAATTGTGGCAGATACCACCAGGTATGATGAAGTTGCTCAAATCCTCTGCATCCTCTTCCAAGATAGCAGCAGCTTCTTCAGCTTGATCAGCATGGATGAAACCTCCACTCTTGAACAAACCTTGCTCGTTGAATGCCCTAGAAGAATAGCCAATGCCAGCCCGGGATTTATTATCTTCAAGCTCAATCATCTTCCCTAAACCAGCAACTGCACCACATTCAATGGCCAGTTTCGCATCTCGATAGGAAGAAAATGAAGGAGACTTCTTCTCAATTGGCTCAGCAATAGACAAAGCTTGGAAAGGCGTTCCAACTTCATCCTCAGCATCAATGTATGAGAAAGAAGACAAGTGGCTAACCAGAAGAGCGTTTTCTCCCCCTACCACAACCAGTTTCTTATTCTTGACGAATTTCAGCTTCTGGTGTAGGGTGGATGTCACGGCGCCAGCCTCATGAATCCATGGTCTACCAAGGAGACAGCTATAAGATGGGTGGATATCCATAACCTGGAAGGTAACTTGGAAGTCACTTGGTCCAATCTTGATTGGGAGATCAACTTCCCCAATCACGGTCTTACGTGACCCATCAAAAGCCTTCACAACAACACCACTCTGCCTCATGGGAGGCCCCTGATATGACAGTTTTGAAAGAGTGGTCTTTGGCAATACATTTAAGGATGACCCAGTGTCCACTAGCACGTTGGACATGGCGTAAGTCTTGCAGTTCATGGAAATATGTAAAGCCATGTTGTGGTCTCTTCCCTCCTCAGGGAGATCAGCGTCACAGAAACTCAAAGTGTTGCAAGCAGTGATGTTTGCAACAATACTATCAAACTGTTCTATTGTGACATCATGATCAACATAGGCCAGATCCAATACTTTCTGCAGAGCCTCCCTATGGGGTTCTGAGTTCAGCAGCAAAGATAAAACGGAGATTTTGGATGGCGTTTGTAAAAGCTGGTCTACAACATTGTACTCACTCTTCTTGATGAGCCTCAACATCTCATCACATTCTTCATTCACAATGCCACCCGGGCCAACAGAAGAAACAGGAGTCTTTTGTACAGAGGAGGGTTTGGCAACAGCAAGTGTCGGGTTCTGAACATTCACCGCGGTCCCAACCGGACGCTCAGCAGAATCAGAAGCAATGTGAGGCTTCGGGGATGCAGAAAACACACGACCACTACGGGTCAACCCGCTCACGTCAGCAATATTAACAACCGAAGTTGAAGGCAACGACACTTCTTTCCCATCTTCCACAGCAACAGCACTGTAACGAAAGGGAATAGCTTTCTCAGAAGAATAAGGCACAGGGCCTGCAGGCTTAATTACCAGAGAAGGAGAGACCTTCTGCTTGCTACCATCATAACGGATGACAACAGGCTCAGGCAATTTGAACACAGGAGAAATAACATTTACTTCTGGTTCATCTTCATCAACATTTCTGTTCTGAAGAATCTCTATGGTACCTTCGTCCAACAACTCTTGAAGCTCCCTTCGCACTTGGCGACAACCTAGTCTATTGACGGAACAGATGCGGAATCTGTCATGGTCGTGCTCCATATGACTGTACTGACACAAGAGACGATGCAACTCAACCAATGACTGTCGAATATGGCTAACATATTTGACTTTATATTTCCCAGGGCACCCCTGGACCATGTTCACTGATTTCCCATGCTCGGGCAATGGGTTCTTTGTAACATTGGGGCCTGAGTCCTCGAAGCTCAGTATGCCGCATCGCATAAGGTCCTGAACCTTAGTCTTCAGCTGAAAGCAGTTTTCTACATCATGGCCTGGAGCGCCAGAATGATAGACACAGTGCAGATCAGGCTTATACCATCACTGAGGGTTGACCGGTATAGCCGGAGGATCTCTCGGAGTAATCAACTTCCTCTCTATTAAAGAGGGATACAACTCTGCATAAGACATGGGAATAGGATCGAAACTGATCTTCTTCCTATCATAGTTCAAATTGGCCTGATTACTGGTGCTTCCACGAGGCTGGTAAGCCTGTTGCTGTGGGCGAGGCTGTTGTTGATGATACTGTTGAGAAGATTGTTGCTGATTGTGTTGCTGATGATGATATTGCTGATGTTGATGCTGATAATTATCCCTGAAAACGGGTGCTACACTAGCCACCTGGTGCTGATGACGCACTGGCTTCCTCTTATCAGAGGGTCTTCTAGATTTAGCATGAGACTGCACATCATGTGCCTCCCCATCTTTCTTCTTAAATGCCCCATATCGTTTAGAAGAGCCTTCATCTTTAGCCAACCGTCCTTCACGGACACCTTCCTCCAGACGCATCCCCATGTTCACCATTTTGGTGAAGTCAGAGGGAGCACTAGCTACCATCCGCTCATAGTAAAATGAACTAAGAGTCTTCAGAAAGATCTTAGTCATCTCCTTCTCTTCCAGCGGAGGAGTAATCTGAGCTGCTAACTCTCGCCACCTCTGGGCGTACTCCTTAAATGTCTCTTTATCCTTCTGGGACATGGCCCTGAGTTGATCACGGTCAGGCGCCATATCAACATTATACTTGTACTGCTTGACGAAGGCTTCGCCAAGATCGTTGAAGGATCGGATGTTTGCACTATCAAGGCTCATATACCAACGAAGAGCCGCACCGGACAAACTATCCTGGAAATAATGGATCAGAAGCTGATCATTATCGGTCTGAGTAGACATTTTCCTGGCGTACATAACCAGGTGAGCGAGAGGGCAGGTGTTCCCTTTATATTTCTCAAAGTCAGGGACTTTGAATTTGATCGGAATCTTAACACCGGGAACCAGGCAAAGTTCTGCAGCAGACTTGCCAAACAGATCCTTCCCTCGGAGGGTCTTCAATTCCTTTCGGAGCTCAAGGAATTGGTCATTCATAGCATCCATCTTCTCATTGACATCTGGGCCCTCAGACGGCTCAGAATGATAGATGGTGTCGTCTACCCTGGGAATGGTATGCACGACAAGAGGAGGAGCAGCAAGGACCGGGCTAGATGTCGGCATAGAAGCAAAGGTAGGAGCTGGAATATCTGGCATGAAACCTGGAGGCATACCCCACGGAAACCCGGCTGGCATGGCATTCGGCATGAAATGAGCACTAGCAGCTGGCACGGTCGGAGCAATTACTTCTGATATAACAGTCCTTTAGGGAGGAGTTGCAGGAGGTGGAGAAGGTTGATTCTGAGCAGCCAAAAACTGCTCCATCAGAGCGCTCAAACGGGCGACTTCTTCCTTCAACTCTCTGTTCTCTTGTTCCAATTGATCCATCACTCTAGCAGAATTGGATCTGGTATAGTACCGGTGAGTCAGCTTGTCTTCAAAATAAATGAAGAGCACAGAGTTAGGCCACAGACAAGAAGACCAGAACAACCTGCTTATGCAAAATGATGCATGCAATGCTTGTGCATATGCTTTGTTTTTTATTTCAAGGAACTTTTAGGGTTCTATTTGCAAATTTGAATATTTAAAGCATTTAATAGCATATGGAAAATATCTCCTCAAATATATATTCGAGACAAAGAAGTACAGCATTTTTTATTATTACAAGGGAAAAGGAAAATAAACATCCTATGGATCCCTAGAAGCTCGAGATGCTGGAAGACGAGATACACAAAGCTTCTTGATCTCTCTCTCATAGGCCGCTTCCATATCCGCTTTCTCCTTAGCAAGTCGATCATACTTCCTCTTCCAGAATTTGGAAGACTTAGGAAGCAGAGAAGTCCAGGTATCATTCGGATCATCTATGACCTGATGCTCGAGGAATTCAATCAGAGCATCCTTCTCCTTGATTTGCTGAAGCAACTCTTCTCTTTCACGGATCCAGGCACGTGAAAGGTCTTGTCTCTCAACTCCTCTACGCCTTGGTTAGGGAGGGTTGAAGGCCCAACCGCAACCAACGGTGTAGGTCTCGGATAGTCATATGGCATAAGGTACTCAGAAGCCCTATGTCTGACCCAAGAAGTATAAGGTTCCAAAGCAATGCAATTCTTCGGACCCAACTCGTTCCTACCCTTCTTGTGAATATTACGCCAAGCGCGGACCATCCTGGCTTTCAGGCCTTGGGGATCTTTACCCTCCTGAAAGAATACACCTTCTAACAGAATGTTATGAGGTTTATCCTTTAGGGGGAACCCAAGCTGACGACGTGCTAAGATAGGATTGTAGCTGATCCCACCACATGTACCAAGAAGAGGCACATTAGGGAATTCACCACAATAATCAATAATCTGAACAGTATCATACACGCGATCATACCAAGAGATATCGTCATTAGTGAGAGACATAAGTCTCTGAGACCACCGTAGACATCCCTTGTTCTCCTTGAAAGCAATCGTCTGCGGTAAGTGAGAAATAAACCACTTATACAACAGAGGCAAACAGCACACAATAACTCCTCCACCTTTTGCATTCCTCAGATGCAAAGAGAAATAGGCATCACCCAACAGAGTTGGAACGGGATTAAGAACTGAAAAGATCCTAATGGCGTTCACATCCACAAATTTGTCGATGTTGGGGAATAATACCAAACCATAGATGAGCAGCACAAATAAAGCCTCAAAGGCATCCTCACTCATGGCCTTCCCATAAACGGTAGCTTGAGCGATGAGGAAATCAGAAGGAAGACCCTGAATTCCACCTTTGGTAGTCAGATTAGCTTTAATCAGGGATTCATCTATGTGCAACAAGTCTGCGATCTCTCGAGAAGTCGGAATACTCTCTAAGCCACTGAACGGCACCTGATCCAGAATAGGAATACCCACAAGATGAGCATACTCCTCCAATGTAGGCAACAGCTGGAAGTCCGGAAAAGAGAAGCAGTGATACAGAGGATCATAGAACTGAGCCAAAGTACTCATCAACCCTTCATCAACCTGAGTAGTCAACAGAGGCAGAAGCTTCCCATAACGAGCTTTGAAACCCAAGGGATCTAATACATAAGATGTCAGATTCCTTAACTCTTTCACATCGGGCTGTCTAAAGCTGTACTTCTTTGTATGCCTTTTTGGTCTTTCCATGTCTGAAAATTTTGCAAATAAACCCTTTAAGTTCCTTGAAAATTTTCTGATTTTTCTGATGACATGAATGCAGATGAATGCATGAATGCATGAATGCAACAATCACACTCAAGGATCAAGCAAATCACACCAGACAAAGGTCATGGGAAAGCTCATAGTATCCCTAATATCAATCATCCATTTTGGTGGATTATGGTTTTCACCTTATCAACACCCAAGTTCCATTGATATTAACGGTACATGAACCGGCTCAATCATCCTTAATATCAACCATCCGTTTTGGTGGATTATGGTTTTCACCTTATCGACACCCAGGTTCCATTGATATTAAGGATGTCTGAACGACTCAACCACGAATCACGGGTTTGCTGAGAGTCACGAGCATGGAGTCTCGGTTAAGAACCACCCAAAGAGAGTGTACTAGGGTTTAAACCTGCCGAACATGTTCTACCAGAGGTTCCCATAATCATCATCCCATCTTTCGGATATTATCGGAGGAACGAATACTCGTATTCCAAAAATATTCTCAAGAGAGACTCTTATGAGTGTAGTATCGCGTAACAATCGCATCAGATCTTACACCTGAACGACCTCCGCACTACGTCCTAAAAATAGGCCAAGATGGGCTTGGTAAACTAAGGTCCTTGGCTTCTAAGGCACATGATTGAAAGAATAATGCCTAACCACAAATAACTTGTGTGACATTATTAATCCAACATGACCTCCACCAAGTGAATGGACTCGCAAGTCAACTTGTTAAGGAATACTCCACACAAGTCGACAAGACTACGCCATTCTCCTATCCTAAGGTGCACTCGAGTTCGGGTATAGAACTCATCTCACAGAGATCACCAAAGCAAACAGCAATTGTATATCAAGCAATTCAAACATTACAATCAATACAGTTATCCCCAAATTGTACAAAAATATATCAAATAACACATAAACAATATCACACAACAAGGGTGAAAAGTAGGCAATACCACCAAGGAATTTTTATCCCCAGCAGAGTCGCCACTTTTCTGTAGCGGTGTATTCGTCACTTTATGATTTATTGACTAAACCAAAAGCAAAGTATACAAAGAATCGAGTCGCCACCGCACTTTTATTTATCCAAAGGAATGGCTAAAAAGCGAACAAAAGCCTAAGAAGTTTTACACATAGAAAACTAATGAAAAGATCAGAGATCTGGGTAAGGGGTTAATTACGCAATGGGAAGGTGTTAGGCACCCAAAACGTCCTAGGTACTCCTAGGGAGCCCTTTTCACACTTGTTGTACGAAATGTTATTTGTTTATGAAATATTTATTGTGCAAACATGGATTGAAGGGATGAGAAAAGAATATACAATTTTTATTGTTTTTGTGTTTGAACGGATGAACCCGTTGCCTACGTACCTTTCCATGGAAGGTAAGGATCAAAACGCCGTAGTTCGGCTAAAAGATTTCCAAAATATGAGTGGGTTCATTTTAAAACAAAAGCCCTAAGGTCTTTCGTTATCCACGGGAGAAAACTCAACCTTATACAAACAACAAGTCCACCATGTGAGAAAAGCTTCGACGTACTAGAGGGGTTAACCCTGTTTTCAGTACGGAAGTCTTACAGTTCGATCACTAAGGACAAAAGGTGAGATTAACATCAACCAACTAGGATAAATCAAACCTATGGCTAATGCATGAAAACTTGTCAAGAATGGACAAAGCCACAAAACAATTGAATGGGTGAAATTAACCAATTAGGATTTATTCACAAAAGATGGTCAAAGTATGATTAGAATTCAATTCAAAGAAGTATTATGAAATGGAGTGTGAAAAATCAAAGGCCTAAAGCCTAGGTTTCTAATTTGGAAAAGAGATGAAAAATGTTTGCACAATGTTTTCAAGTTTGGATTAGCATGCCAAGATGGAGGTTTAAAGAAACACAAAGGTGGGAGGGTGAGGGAGTGTAAAACTTCTTAGATGTTCACCTCTTGAAATCATATGGAAGATGACTCAAGTGATTCCTTTGGAATAGGCAATGAGCAATAACAAATAAACAAAGCAAATGGATACCGGATGCCAAATAATGGGCTTACACCAATCTCACAAACAAACAAAGGTGGATACCGGATACCAATCAATGGATTTACACCAATCTCCTAAAACAAAACAAATGATACCAGATGCCAATCAATGGACTTACACTAGTCTCACAAACAAAGGTGGATACCGGCTACCAATCAATGGATTTACACCAATCTCCTAAAACAAAACAAATGATACCAGATGCCAATCAATGGACTTATACTAGTCTCACACAACAAAATAACAAGGATACCAGATGCCAATCAATGGACTTATACTAGTCTCCCACCATATCATAGGAACAACTGCCAAGTAATGGACTTATGCTTGTCTCCTCCATGGACAAAGCAAAAATGCTATAAAGCAAAGTTTATGAAATGATATACAAATGATGATGATAAATGCACAAAGGCAAACTCAAGCAGATATGCATAGATGAATCAAACAATCAGACAAACAAGTTAATTAGCACACACTATATACAAGCAATTAGGCTCAAACAAGGTTAGACTTTAAAGTCAACTGGAATGGGGTATGTTGTGCTCTTAACCTTAACATTGAGAGTTAAGGTGAAGCAGATGAAATGGAGATAAGGGGTGTGCCTCATAGCCCTTATCCCTGGCCTGGGAGAGCTTTGAATAATAGAAAGTGTGGGAGTTCAAAAAGTTAGAACTCTTCTCCATAAGTAGACTCTATAAGATCTTGGGTTAATATCCACAATGCATCAACATGTTATGTGAGCAAAGGGATGACACACTGAATAGTAGGAGATGGACTACACATCTCTTTTATCTACCAATTGCCTCATAAGAGGACTTTTCCTGCTTGGCACAAAGAGTAAACAATCACAAGCATTGCCTCTTAAGGAGGACTTCAGACAGGTGCCTGCCCACATAACAGGACAGGTCTTCCAGACTACATGGAGAAGAGAGGTCATACCTAAGTGGTTAAGCAACCAAGCAAAAGCAAGTTCAAAGTGAACTTAAGCAACTAATGTACCTGTGGAAACATCAAACAAATCAGTACCACTATACAGACAAACAACCAACAGTTAATATCAACAGTCAAACCCAATAAGCAAAGGGCATAAGCCACAAGTCAAGCTCAAATGAATTAACAACCCTACAAAACACACAATGTTAGTAGTCAAAGGCAAACATCAAATGCTCAAGTGATGGAGCATTATGAACCATATAACTTGGATGTTCAACCTGAAATCAAAGCTCAAACATGAGAGGCAAACCACTAGGTCAAATCCTAGGGTCAAAGATGGAGAAAAAATTTGAAACAGAAGCTGAAATTTAACATGAATCAACTTCAAGCACATCTTGAAACAATCCAAAAGGTCTCATATCAATATCAATTACCAAATCCATTTCATGATCAATTGAAGTTCAAGACTATTTTAAAGCTCAAATGTGACCAACCAGAATGAAAAATCTCAATTAAATCAGCAATCAATCAAATAATTCCAAGAAAATTCATGCTCATTCACAACATTCATAATATGCATCACACAAAAAATCAGAACAATTGGAGATCATTTGATAGGGTAATCACATCACATAAGATGAACAAGCAAAGGTGTGACACAAATTGTCACACCAACATTCACATGATCATAAAACAGAAACTACAAATGGTAAAAATATGAAATCAACACCAAAATGTCAAGCCAAGAGCCTAGTTTCATCATGTAAAATTTCAGAAGCATTGGATAAAAACTCAGCATTTCACAAAAGATATGGCAAGGCAATGTACAAAAAGCATACATGTTTACAAACCCTAGCACAAAATAATTTCCAGCCGTGCACAATTTATGGAAAAATATTCAAAAAATAGTAGACAAAAAATGTGACATTATGCAAAAACCTCATATTTTTTGGATCATTATTCAATTATTTATGAATTTTGGAAGATGGAGAAAAAATGATAAAGCATAGCATATGAATGAATGGAGGGAAAACAAATAATCATGAAGCACATTTGAAATAATGCAAACACGGGGAATCGAAGGGAGGTTCAATTCAAACTGAAGCGTGCGCACATGAAACGCAGCCGTTTTGGTACAAACCCTAAGTATACGTGCATGCATAATCCGTAGGAAACAATGAAGAACACGCAAGTAATTTCGCAGGTAATGGTATGAAGGTCCTAGCAAAATCCGTAGGAAAAGTGCAGGCAGTTATGAACATGATGAAGATCTTGAAGATCTTCATCCTCAAATTTCCAGAAAATTTCAACATGTCCAGAATTACAAATCAAGCATATCATTGGATTCATCATGCAACATACATTCACAATCCATAATCATTTCAACATAAAACATAACAACAAGCACGGATCGAAGCAAGGAAGATTTATCATCAAAACCTTAAACAGCCAGTTCTCACTCAATTCAGCATGGATTCACACGATTCAAAGCCTAAACTACTCAGCATCACAAGATCTATCATAATATGGCAATGAAAATCAAAATTATGAGATGCGATTTGTAACCTCTTGTAGAAGCAGAACTGGATTTGGTGTTGTTCAAGCCTTGCAGTGCTCAAAATCTCCTCTAGAACTCTTGTATGGATGATTGGAAGAGGAATTACAGCTCAATTGCACACGAACTTGCAAGAATTTGGATCTGCCATTGTAGCTTCAAGCTTTGCAAATGCTCCAACCTTGCACGATTTCTACTGGTTCTATGGATGATCCTGCTCAAGAACAACTCAAACACAAGGATTAAGCAAGAGGAATGGATTGGAAATGAAGAAATTGGAAGAAAATTTTGAGAGAAAAATTTTGTATTCTAGATCTAGATCTGAAAATTGTGATGTTGTTATGCATAAACAGTTAGGATTTACTATATATATGCTGTGTTAATCATCCCTTAATCATGTTTAAGCAATTGGCAAAGTGGATTAGCAAAATGATGGTGTAAGTGCAAATTAGCAAATTCACCTCATGCATGAAATGCATGGTGAATAGTGCACGAAAATCCAATCCAAATTCACTTAAAATCCTGTTTTGGAGCTATTTGCAATGATAGAATGTTCAAATAATTAGCCAATTTTAAACTTTAATTTTCCCTCCAAAAATTCAAGAATTGGCAAATAATTATATGATGACAATTGATGAAATGCAATGCAAGATTTTGAAATTAGAGGTCAAAATGAGAAATTAGCAAAAAGAACCACTTGAATTGGAGCTTTGGTTGAGAAGTCATGCACATTTGAATCTTCATGTACACTTGGTCATGTTTTGATCATATCTCCTTAACCACACATGAGAAATTGATGATCTTGGACTTTTTGGAAATGGGAGAGAAAGATCTACAACTTTCATGTTCAACAAAATTTCATTTGAAGCATTTTTGGTGATGTAATTTGAAGTTGAAGTTAGGTTAAAACCTTTCCATTTTTGGCAAATTTGAATTATAGGTCACTTTCTATTTTTGGAAAGTTTTAACCTGACTTTATTTTCTTCAATGTTGATGTTTGAAATGTCAAATGAGACTTGTTTGAACATGAATGAAGTATTTCTAACCACTTCCCACCTCCAAATCCACTATTGACTTGGTTGTTGACTTTCTAGGCCTCCAGTTGATCTGGCAATGTTCTGATGAAATTCAAGCCTCTACCACTTGAGATTTTGATTCAAAATGATGTCATAGCTCATATGAACTCTTGGTAATGCTTGTGGTGTCCAAATTCTCAAGAATGGCCACCATCTATAGCTCAATGACTGCCTTTGACTGTCTTGACTGTTGATTGCTTCATCTCCAAGACAAAGGTTAGATGACATATTTTTGTACTTTTGGTTAGTGATAAAAAGAAAAGCAATGATATACAAACGCAACACATGCTTGGTGATCAAGAAATCACACTCAAAAGATAACCAACCCACAAGGAAGGAGGCAAGGTGCACAATGATCCTTGAGGCAATGAAATGATATGATATGATGCCATGAGGGATCTTAGGGACAAAATTGGGGTCTTACAGTTTGGATTTTTTCTCACATGCTATCATTATTTTTGACACATGGAGATAAATGTGACAATTTGTGTCACATTTTTGACATTGAATTGGTGCATTTTTGTTCACATAGCATTTGCATCATTCTGGAGTTGATCTTTTGCATATTGAATATTCATGACATGAGGAACTTGTACAAAAAATCTCAAAGTCATTGCATGCATTTCTGATTTGATATGAATTTTCTAAGTTGGAAGTCCATTTTGTGCATGTTTTTGGTCATTACATGGCATAGGCAAATTGAGACACTTGCTTATTGATATGAGGCTGGTCCTTTTGAGGACATTTTTGGAAGTGTTTAAATGTGTAATGTGCAAAAGATTGGGTTCTGTGTTGGTTATTTGGTTAGGTTTTGAATCTTGTCTTTGTACTAGGGTTTTGTACATAAACTAACTTGGTTTTGTGTTTCAGGTTTGGACACTTATCATTGATGGTTGGATTTGTTCTCACCTTGTGAGATACAAATGCATTTGAGTACTGACCTATTGTTGTTTTGTAGGGTTTTAATTGATGTGGTGAACTCATGAGCTCATTTGAGTGCTAGGACACTTATGCACTGAATTGTGTAACTATTAGAGGGTTTCATTGCTTGTTTTCTGGTTTTATGACTGAAGTACTGACTGTTTAGTCTTTGTACAGGTACCTTAGTTGCTTGCTTGCTTTAGCTCTTGCTTGAGCTTTGGATTGTGGTTGACACACCACTCAGGTAGTTAGCTTCTTACTTCATGTAGTCTGAAGTCCTGTCACCTTTTTGGCAGGCATTTTGTTGGCAAGTCCTCCTTCAGAGGCTCTGTTTGTGTTTGTTTAAAATTGTGCTCAAAGACCTCCAAGAAGAGGCATGTTATATTTGATAAAACCTCCAAGAGAAGAGGAAATTGACGGATAAAAGGGATTAGTAGCCAATCCCCCGTTATTCAGTGTGTCGTTCTTTATGCTTGCACTACGTGTTGATGCTTCTGAACATGTGCCCCAGATCTTTGTCCAGAGTCTGTCAAGTGGAAAAGGATCCCACTTTCTGGATCCCCACGCTTTCTTTGTCATGAGCTCACCCTGACCAGGGTTAAGAGCATGAGGTATCATCCTCATTTACCATTTTGATCAGCTTCACCCTAACGTTCAATGTTAGTGGTTAAGAGCTACAGATTACCCTTTACAGTTTGGCTTGTTTGTCGAGGTTGACATGACCCCTCTTGACTAAAGCCCACCCATTGTTTGAGCCTCTTGTATGGATATAGTGTGTGATGTTTGTTTACTTGTGGAACTTTTGATGTGTGTGCTCTTGAACTAGGAGTTTCCATTTGAGCTTAATTGGAGGATCATTACCATGTTCATCTAAATGGAAGATACAAGATACATTGAGGATATCTTATGAGACTTGTTTGATTGCTTATGCTTTGTGCTTGTTTATTCCAAAGGATGGGAGCTACTTGGATCATCAATATGATCTCAAGAGAGGAACTCCTAGTGTGGTTTCATTTCTTATCCCTCACCTGTTGTTTTCCTTAGGACTTAGTTCTTCTTTATCTCTCCATCCTAACCCAAGCTAAAACCTTTTTTGTGCAAACATTTAACCTTTGTTTTCAACAATAGAAACTTAAGCCTTATGCTTTTGATTTCCAAACTTTCTTTTCATAACACTCATTTTGAATTGAATCTTTAAGTCAACTTTGACCACTTTTGTATATACTTCTAATTGGTAAATATAACCCATTCAAAATTCCTTTTTGTGGTTCCAGTGGCCACTTTCTTAATCAAATCTTTTCATAACCTTTAGCTATTAGGTTTGAGTTATCCTTGTGGTAGATGTAATACTCACCTATATCCTTAGTGATGGACAATGAGTCTTCCATGCTTATTATAGGGTTAACCCCTCACTAGCATGTTGAAGCTGTCCTCACATGGTGGAGTTGTGGTTTTAGGTTGAGTTTTCTCCCTTTGATAACAAAAGACCTTAAGGCTTTTGGACCAATCAATCCACTCATTTGTTTTGAGATTTTTACCCCGAACTACGAGGTTTTGATCCTAATCTTTTTATAAGAGGGTACGTAGGCAATGAGTTTATCCATCCAAACACAAAATGTAAATAACTTGTACATTCTCTTCTCATCTCTTCAATCATGTTTGCACAAATAAAATTTTCACAAAACAAACAACCTTTGCAACAAGTATGAAAAGGGCTCCCTAGGAGTACCTAGGATGTTTTGGGTGCCAAACACCTTCCCATTGCATAACCAACCCCCTTTCCCAGATCTCTGTTTCTTTTACTAGTTTTTATTAAAACTTTTAGGTTTTTGTTCGCTTTCTAACCATTCCTTTGGATAAATAGAAGTGCGGTGGCGACTCGATTTTGTATGATTTACCTTGGATTTAGTCAATATCTCCAATGGTAACGAATACCCCGCTAAAATAATCAACAATCAATAAATTCTTGGACAAGGCTCCTCAAGGTGTTTTGGATCTCTCTCTTAGAAGCTCATGGTAATGGTTCCTCAATTTGGCTCAAGTTAGAATTCCTAGCACAAAGAAACACACACATCAAAAAATTCTACTAACAATCAAAGAATGGACAAGAGGGAGTTTAGAATATGGTCCTTTTAATGTTCATCCTTAAGCTTTAAGCATTCTAAAGGCATGAGACCTAGTTGCTCTTTGACATTTAAGCACTCTAAAGGCATGAGGCCTAGTTGCTCTTCAAACTCCATTTTGCTTGGGTAAGGTCCTAAAGTCTAAGTCTATTTTGTCCAATTCTTTGCATTTGGTTCACAACAAACAGACAAACACAAGCACAAAAGATATATACACAATTATATGCTCAAGTGAGCAAAAGGAAAATGGCATTAGCATAAACATGTGCTCCAATGAGCAAAGGAAAAAACAAATGAATAATATGTACAAAAATGATAAATTGCATAATAGAAAAGTGCAAAAAGTAAATGTTAATAGTTAGTGTGCCATAAGGAAAATTTAGCGCTATGTTAAGCAATCGTAATTGGACTTATGTAGAAGTCACAACTATCTGAGGCCGGTCAATAATAATGTAGGCAACAAACACAAGTTAGAAGTCTTGATTAGTGAACCAAGTTCCAACAACTTGCCATGCCAAAAGAAAAAGAGAATTGATCTTGTATTGGTTTAAGCCTTTTGCATGATTTAGGAAACAACTTATCCTTAATGCAAAGCCATTCACTTGATCAAATGATCAAGATGAATTAGATTTGGATCAAGGAAGATTAAGTCTCCCTAATCAATGCTAACTTATCAACCTTCAACTCATTGATCAAAAAGAAAAAAAGAAGAAGAAGAAGGAGATGAATGATGGAAAATGGAAATAAAAGGAATAAAGTGCATTAAATGAAATAGAATGTACCAATCCATGAATGTTGACCAATGATATTGAGGATCAAGGTCAAACTCTCAAAAACAGAAGTGAGATGAAGATTGGAAGTCAAGAAATAAACAAAATATTTTTTTGGCATTTTTAATATTTAAAATTAAACTTGAATTAAAATAAAAAGAAAGGTCAAACTTCAAAATCACTTCAAATCAACTTTGAAAAGTCCAAGTGATTTATCCTAAGTTCACCAAGGTCAAACAAAGCTTGACAAAAAATTTCAGCATTTTTAAAAAGTCAGAAACTATTTTTAAACAATTAAAAATGAATAAAAATAACCTTATTAAACTAAAATCTCAAATAAATCTCAAATCAATTAAAAATTTGATGAGAATATTTTTCATAGATCCATCATCATTCAAATAGGTTAAGATTTTTTTTTTGTATTTTTTGAATATCAAAAACTATTTAAAATGAATTAAAAATAACCAGAAAAGAGAAAATTCACAAAAAATATCAAATGACAATAAAAAAAATTAAAAATCATTTTTAGAAACTAGAAATTATTTGGAGAAGAATGCAATTGGTCCCATATTTTTTGGATTTAAAATGAAGAAGATATGAATTTTTGAAAATAATGGAAATAAAAGAAATTAAATCAGAAAATAGAAAATTCAAAAAAGCAAGGAGCGTCTGATCAAGCCTCATTAATTGACGTGGCTGATCAGACGCTCCAGAAGCGCGCGCTCATGGTAGGCTTCAGTCCACGCGTGACACATTGAATTATTAAAAGTCATAAGATCCAAAGGCTGGGATACAAACTGGAGATCTGATCCAATGGTCCACAATCCATCTGGCAAATGGACGGTGACCGGAGCCACCTTCTTCTCCGGTGAGCATGAAGATTCTGGCCAAAGTTGCAGGTAATAAAAACTTAACCAAATGAAGCGATCCTCATATCATTGGAAAGCTGGGATGATGTACATCATCCATGTACCATTGGTTTCTCCTCTAGATCCTCATAGAGAGAGAAATCAGAGAGAGAGAAAATCATGGTGTTCATACTGAACTTCATGGATTTCAACAATTGAGCACTCAAAACAATTGCCTCTATGAAGAGGACTTCAGCCAACACAATATCCAAGCAAATAGATCAATAAATAGTGAGTTTCGAAGAAAAAACCAGTTGGAGAGAACCTTTGAATTCTGGTGATCTGAGCTTGCTTCCTTGCTTCCTTTGGCCAAACAGAAGATCAAGGGGCTATGAGAGAGAGGTCTAGGAACTTTAGATCTAGAAATTCAACCAGATTTAGTTGAATTTCAGATCTGAGAAATTTGAATGAAAATGAAATAGTTCCTTTGGTGAGAGGTTTGGATTTCAATTCAGCAACATTTCAGGTTGATTCATGGATGGAAAATGAATGGAATGATGCTTCTATTTATAGCCAAGCATGAAGCAAGCAATGAGAAATCTGTGTGTGCATGGCAAGTGGATACTCTTTGCATGGGCTTGCATGATCATGTAGAAGGCCCAAATTCAATGCCAAATGCAATATGAAGTATAATTGAGCTGAAATGGACATGTAATTGGCAATGCATAGGCTTGTGTAATGAGTTTCAACATGTTATGAACAATTATGCCTAAAACTTCTTCTCTTCGAAAATGCCATTTGCCAAATCCAAACATGATCATGTGAGTAATGGTTGGAAAGGTCTTGATGCAAGGAACAAATGTTATGTTGGGAAAAAATCCATTTGAAGTGTGGAAATTAGTGAATTTTGAGTTTAAAGTGTAAGGTGCAAAACATGTAAAGGCAAGGTTTCCAAAATTGGCCAATGTTCAAGCCCCTTTGTTTTAATGATGCAAGCTTCAAATGAAAAAACCTTCAACATCAATGTTGTAGATATTTTCAAGAAAATCAAAATGGACTCAAATTTTGCATCATTTTGATTTTTTATGAAAGAGTTATGGGCACTTGAAGTTGGACTTTTTTGCCTTTCAATGCATTTGGTCCAAAGTGACCTATAATGTTTTGCATTATCACATGTATTTCCTTTGATATTTTGAAATTTTGTTCAACATAACATTTTAAGTAGACATCTTAATATTTCCAATGCATTTGATCCCACCTCAAAATCATAGAAAATGAATGAGTTATGTCCTTGGGAAGATGACCCAAAATTAGGGTTTCAGTGAAAATGACCTATAATGTCTTGGAATGGATGATGACCTTCCAAGCTTCAAATAAATTTTTGATGAACATGAAAGTTGTTCATATTCTCCTTAAGAGCATTTTTTATTTTGGAATCATCTCCATTTGACTAACACATAAAAATTTAGGTCTCAGTGCATTTCAAAATAGTCAGATGAATTGACTGATCAGCTTCTCAAGTCCACAACTCATATCTTGATGAATTGATGATTGAGGACACTCAAAAAAGTTCAAATATGCATGAAATTATGAATTAAAGGACTTACCTTGATTGTATTTGATCATGGGCCGAGGTTGCTTCATGAGCAAGGCATTGTGGTGCACAGATGAATTAGGGTTTCCTTGAGGAACAACATTCAAACCCTTTGACTTGCTTTGATCAAAAATGATGAATTGAGATACTTGGGAGGCATATTTGATGAATGAGAGCTTTGGGAACCATTACCATGCTTGCTTTCATCTTCTCTTGGCCATATTTCCACACAAAGGATCTCCTTGAAGCTCTTGACCTTGTGATTGCTCAAGCTACAAACAAGAAATGTTAGTGACATATTTTTGTGCTTTTGGTTAGTAAAAAAAAATAAGAAAAGCAATGATATACAATTCAAGCATGCTTGGTGATCTCAAACCACTCACAAAGGAGTCCCACCCAAAGGCAAAGGGAAACAAGATGCTCATGATCCTTGAGGCTTTGCAAATGCAACGTTATGATGCCATGAGGGATCTTAGGGACAAAATTGGGGTCTTACAAGGTCAAAGATGAAAAGCCGTGGTATTTTGATATCAAGAGTTCCCTCCAAAGTCAGATTTACCCGCCTAGAGCATCTTTGAAATATAAGAAGACTTTGAGGAGATTAGCTGGCAATTTCTACCTAAATGGTGATGTGCTTTACAAGAAAACTTCGATATGGTTTGCTCAGATGCGTGGATAGACACGAAGCAAACTTATTGGTGACTGAAGTCCATGAAGGTTCCTTTGGTACTCATTCCAATGGACATGTTATGGCTAAGAAGATGTTGAGAGCAGATTACTATTAGCTGACAATGGAATTCGACTGTTGCAAGTTTGTGAAGAAATGCCACAAGTGTCAAGTATATTCAGATAAAATTCATGTCCCTCCGAAACTATTGAATGTCATTTCCTCTCCATGGCCTTTCTTCATGTCGGGAATTGATATGATTGGTATGATTGAGCCAAAAGCGTCAAATGGACATCGTTTCATTCTAGTGGCTATTGACTACTTCACAAAGTAGGTTGAAGTGGCATCATACGCAAATGTAACCAAGCAAGTTGTTGTGAGGTTTATCAAGAACCATATTATATGTCGTTATGGTGTGCCAAGTAAGATCATTACTGATAATGGATCTAACTTGAACAATAATATGGTGGAAGCTTTTTGCAAAGACTTCAAGATTGCACATCATAATTCTTCTCCCTACAGACCTAAGATGAATGAGGTTGTTAAAGCTATAAATAAGAACATCAAGAAGATCATTCATAAAATGGTTGTAACCTACAAGGATTGGCATGAAATGCTCCCATTTGCTTTGCATGGGTACCGTACATTCGTCCGCACTTCAACAGGGGAAACCCATTTCTCTCTTGTATATGGCATGCAATACATGGTCCCAGTAAAGGTTGAGATCCCATCATTGTATGTCTTGATGGAAGCCAAGTTAACAGAAGCTGAATGGTGTCAGAACAAATATGATCAGCTGAATTTGATTGAAGAAAAGAGATTGACCGCCATATGTCATGGTCATCTCTATCAGCAGAGAATGAAGAAAGCATTTGATAAGAGGGTCAGACCTCGTGTATTTAGAGAAGGTGACCTTGTGCTCAAGAAGATTTTATCTTTCAAACCAGATGCCAGGGGAAAATGGACCCCTAACTATGAAGGCTCATATGTTGTTAAGAGAGCCTTTTCACGCGATGCTTTGATTCTTACAACTATGGATGGTGAAGAGTTCACTCGTCTTGTGAATATCGATGCAGTCAAGAAATACTTCGCCTAAAAAAGAAAAGAACAATAAGTTGAAAACCCGAAAGGGCGACTTAGGCAAAAATGAGCGTCTCGGTGGATTGAAAACCCGAAAGGGCGATCCAGGAAAAAGTTAAAGACGTAAAATAGAAAATTCCTCCGGATGGGTTGAGTACCCCACCCTGCGGCAATCTATGCAAAAATTAAGGTTTGTGGCAACTAACTGCAGTCGATTGATTCCCCAGTTATGAGAGTAGTTTTGAGCTAGTCAATCATTCCTGATTCATCATTTTCAACTGTAGCGGGGTATTCGTTACCATTAGAGATATTGACTAAATCCAAGGTAAACCATACAAGTCGAGTCGCCACCGCACTTCTATTTATCCAAAGGAATGGTTAGAAAGCGAACAAAAACCTAAAAGTTTTATCGAATCAAAAACAAGTAAAAATGTCAGAGATCTGGGTAAGGGGGTTGGTTATGCAATGGGAAGGTTTTAAGCACCCAAAACATCCTAGGTACTCCTAGGAAGCCCTTTTCATAAGTGTTGTTCTAGTCTAAAGGGTGTAGGTATATCTAAAGTACTATTTATCCATGCATTGTTTAAATGCTCCTCAACTTGGCCATCAATTCCTCCGTTTGTGCACTCGCGACGGCGACCTTAACATGAATGCGATTCCGGTCGTTCGCGTACTCGCCACGGTGACCCCAACGCGAACGCGACCCTGGCCGCGTCCAATCTTCATCAATGTCAACGTTCACTCACAAAGTCACGACCTCAAACACAACGAAAATTGACATTGCTCAGATTCACTTGCGGAAAGATAACCAAGACAACCAGCAGACTACTCAATGAAACGACATCAATCACACACAGAGGTTAAAATAGATATATTACGAAGACAAAGGGAAACTCACAAGTGGAAACCCGGGTAATCTGATTTCTCTTGCTTTCCATTGTTTCTGGATTTTGTATCAAACGTGTGAACCAACAACAACTTATGTTTTTTTTGTGAAAAATGGTGCTGTAAAAAATAAAATGGTTGTTGTGAATAAATTTTTTGCTGTGAAAAATTGTTAGTTCTGAAAAAATTATTCTTGTGGTTTTCAAAAAGTTTATGTTGATGTGAATATTTTGGTCTTAATTTTGATTGCTTCCCCCTATTTTTGAAAAATCAATTCCCTCTTAT
Organism: Lathyrus oleraceus; assembly: GCF_024323335.1. Lineage (NCBI taxonomy): Eukaryota > Viridiplantae > Streptophyta > Magnoliopsida > Fabales > Fabaceae > Lathyrus > Lathyrus oleraceus. The sequence continues at coordinate 253,152,008 of NC_066585.1, read as the reverse complement.
ATTGATTTTTAGGGTTTGTGCCTTGTTGTATGTTGGTGAAAAGGGAAAGATGCAGAGGAATCAAATTTATGATGTACTGTTTATATGTTTTTTAATGAACAATCAGTGTTGTTGTGCTAAAGTTCCTGCTGTAGTAAGTGCAGAGTTGACTGCACTATGCTACATTATCAAATGGCCATTTTAGTGTAATTTTCTAAAGTACTTGCAGCAACTTTTTTCAATAGAATTTTTTTAACCCCTGTAACTTAAACATTTCTGAATTCTTGTCCTGATTTGGTTATTTGGTTCCAAAGTGCTTCTATCCAATTGTACCTTTGTGTTGTTAACCAATCTTGAAGATTTTGAAATGATATGGTAAAAATTTGCTATGCACCTATTTTTTTAACATTTTCCTTGTTTATTGTTTGAACATAACAGGACAGAGCATGCTGCCATAAAATCCTAATAGCAATATCAATTTATTTTCTTATCCTTTTTTATTTTTGACACTATTTGATTTGTTTTTGTATAATATTACTCTAAAGTAGAATAAAAGAATGTAAAGATGTAATTTATTTGCACTTTTTATGTAAATATAATAATATTGTAAAGTAGAAAAAACTGTAATTTATTTATACTTTTTAATGTAAATATAATATTATTGTAAAGCAGAAAAAAAAAGTAATTTATTTGCACTTTTTAATGTAAATATAATGTTACTGTAAAGTAGGAAAAAAACCGTAATTTATCTGTATTTTTTAATGTAAATATAATATTAATGTAAAGTAGAGAAAAAAAATGTAATTTTAATGTAAATATAATATTATGATTATGTGATACAATTTATTTAATCCAAATTAAGAACCTAATTTTTTATAACTCTATGTAGTGTACCATAGAAAACTTATGAAAAAACAAATGTATGAATGACATAGTAAATGAAGATCTTTTTTTTTATGTGAATTGATAAATAAAAATTAAATAAATGCCATTAAAACGAAATTAAAATGGAATAATTTATGAATATGAATGCAATGAAGATCTTATTTTTTTTATGTGAATTAGTAAAAAAAAACTTAATGAAAATTAAATAAATGTCATTCAAATGAAATTAAAAAATGGAATGATTTATGAATATGAATGCTTATGAATGAAGGTGTTTCTTATGTGAATTGATAAATAGAAAAAAATTCTAATGAAAATTAAATAAATTCCATTAAAATAAAATAAAAAAATGGAATGATTTATGAATATGAATGCTTATGAATGAAGGTCATGTTTTTTTTATGTGAATTGGTAAATCGAAAAAATTGTAATGAAAATTAAATAAATGCCATTAAAATGAAATTAAAAAAATGGAATGATTTATGAATGCTTATGAATGAAGGTCATGTTTTTTATGTGAACTGGTAAACAGAAAAAATTCTAATGAAAATTAAATAAATGTCAGTGAAATAAAATTTTAAAAAAATGGAATAATTTATGTCAATGAGTGGATGCGAATTGATAAATACAAATGCTTGAAATGTAAATGAATGCCTTTAGGCGGGGCAAAATTTAGGGTATGACAGTCTTCATTGATATAATCTTAAAAATGCAAAGGTGGTCTTACAAAATAGTCTTATAGCTTTGGGTATAGCTATGGATTTTTGAAAACAACAAATTATTTTGACAAAGGAAACATCTATGGGATTTCAATCGCCTTCCAATTGTTCAAAGCCACATCACACCGGTACACCAGGTTGCTCAAATCTTCATCTTCAAGATCTTCATCAATAACATTGACTTGATATCCAACGCTGACAAACACTTCTTGGATAGTCTTCAGACATTCTTTGATGGAGGTTGATGCTCCCTTCTTGGCATTAGTTGGTTTGTAACTCAACCGATAACAATCCAACTTTATTTTGATATCAATAACATCTCCCTAACCTTCGGGACTTCCTTCCTCAATGGTTGATCTTGCTTTCTTCCATGATGTAAAAGATGGAATACATTTCCCCTTTGGTTCTTCGACTTCCATAAGGACAACGTTGGCTATTTCAAGAGCTTGGAAAGAAGTTTCCAAAGCGTCCTCATCAACCTCAATGTAACTGACTGAAGAGAGGTGGCTTACCATAAGATCTTCCTCTCCGGACACAATCACCAGCTTATCATTAATAACAAATTTCCTTTTTTGGTGCAAGGTGGAAATCATTGCCCCAACGGCATGAATCCACGACCTTCCAAGCAAACAACTATAATTTGGATTGATGTCCATAACCAGTAATTTCAAACACATGTGGATCAATTAAGATTGGCAGCTCCACTTCCCCTATGACGGTCCTCCTCATTCCATCAAATGCCTTGACAACTAATGTGTTTGGCCTCATCTCAGCCCCTTGATATGCCAACTTAGTGAGTGTCCTCTTAGGTACAACATTCAGAGAGGAGTCAGTGTCCACAAGGGCTCTTGTTAGGGTATCTTCTTGGCATTTCACAGATATGTGTAAAGCACGGTTATGGTCTTGGTCATCCTTCGACAAATCTTATCTACTGAAGTTGAGATTGTTGCATGATGTAATGTTGGCAAATCAAATTGATCAATAGTAATGTCGTGAGTGACATGAGCCTGAGTTGACAATTTATGTAAGGCACTCCTATGAGTTGGAGAACTCATGAGAAGAAACAAAATGAGTATCTTTGAAGGAAATTAATGAATTTTGAGTTTAAAGTGTAAGGTGCAAAACATGTAAAGGCAAGGTTTCCAAAATTGGCCAATGTTCAAGCCCCTCTGTTTTAATGATGCAAGATTCAAATGAAAAAACCTTCAACATCAAAGTTGTAGATCTTTTCAAGAAAATTAAAATGGACTCAAATTTTGCATCATTTTGATTTTTTATGAAAGAGTTATGGGCACTTGAAGTTTGACTTTTTTGCCTTTCAATGCATTTGGTCCAAAGTGACCTATAATGTTTTGCATTATCACATGTATTTCCTTTGATATTTTGAAATTTTGTTCAACATAACATTTTAATTAAATATCTTACTCTTTCCAATGCATTTGATCCCACCTCAAAATCATAGAAAATGAATGAGTTATGTCCTTGGGAAGATGACCCAAAATTAGGGTTTCAGTCAAAATGACCTATAATGTCTTGGAATAGATGATGACCTTCCAAGCTTCAAATAAATTTTTGATGAACATGAAAGTTGTTCATATTGTCCTTAAGAGAATATTTGCTTTTGGAATCATCTCCATTTGACTAACACATAAAAATTTAGGTCTCAGTGCATTTCAAAATAGTCAGATGAATTGACTGATCAGCTTCTCAAGTCCACAACTCATATCTTGATGAATTGATGATTGAGGACACTCAAACAACTTCAAATATGCATGAAATTATGAATTAAAGAACTTCCCTTTATTGTATTTGATCATGGGCCGAGGTTGCTTCATGAGCAAGGCATTGTGGTGCACAGATGAATTAGGGTTTCCTTGAGGAACAACATTCAAACCCTTTGACTTGCTTTGATCAAAAATGATGAATTGAGATACTTGGGAGGCATATTTGATGAATGAGAGCTTTGGGAACCATTACCATGCTTGCTTTCATCTTCTCTTGGCCATATTTCCACACAAAGGATCTCCTTGAAGCTCTTGACCTTGTGATTGCTCAAGCTACAAACAAGAAATGTTAGTGACATATTTTTGTGCTTTTGGTTAGTAAACAAAAATAAGAAAAGCAATGATATACAATTCAAGCATGCTTGGTGATCTCAAACCACTCACAAAGGAGTCCCACCCAAAGGCAAAGGGAAACAAGATGCTCATGATCCTTGAGGCTTTGCAAATGCAATGTTATGATGCCATGAGGGATCTTAGGGACAAAATTGGGGTCTTACAGATGCCCCTATTTAAGGTCATTCTAGCCGGAGAAGTGAAGGTTAAAATCTTCGTCTCGACGAGGTAGAATGGGCTTAAATAATAACAAAGAGACGAATTTTGGTCCCTAAGAGACCTCATGATGCGAATGTATGTATGCAAAAGGTAACACTCTGTGGAGATATGTGTCCACAAAGAAGAAAAGAAATCAGGAGAAACTGACAATCCATAGGAGTAATTCACTCCATGGGACAGAGACTCTGGGACTCTTATGGGGGATAGACGAGGGATAAAAATGCGTGAGCAGGGCACTACTCAAAGCTTAGGGAGCAGAATTCCAAAGGAATAAATCCATGGAATGACCTGAGCTGACTCAAAGGCGCATGTATTGGGGAATATGCCAATACAGCGGAGATTATCCATAATGGATACTTCAGATAAAAATCCGGACTCAGATGGGGATCATCCACTAAGGGACTGCGCTGGGGAAAACCCAATCAAAACCCTCGGGGAAGCAACGGGATGAGGTATTACCGGTTACTGGGTAATAAGCTCAAAGAGACATGTGATCTGAACACTGATATAAGGGTGAGAAAACAACATGCTCGGGAAGAATGAATATCTAAGACCGGTATAAGGGTGAGAGATATCAAACATCCAAAAGTCGTTTGAGGAAGACCTAAAAAGGTATACTTCAGCTCAGGAAAATCCGACTCCACAGGGGACAAAAAATCATAATAGGGAGCAGAAGGAAGGAACACCAGGGATACCGATTATTGGGCATATAATAGGTGATCAACCGAAGCGTGAATTGGGGAATATTCCCAAGACACTCATCATCCAAAAGAGGGCTAAAAGCAAACTCGATTATAGGATGGACATTCGATTCCAAAAAGGGGGTACGAATCTTACTCGACTGGGGAAGGACAAACGGCTTCAACCAAAGAGTGCATGAGATATATTATCTATTACCGTCAGAACGTAGATAACATACTCGCATGGAAGACTATCCACAACCGGTTACTGGGTTAATAAAGGATAAATCGATCGACCAAGAAAGGCAACGGGATACCGCAACTAGGTATATAATGATGACCAATCCGGGGGGAAACAATTGTTACCAACAACAAAGGGTAAACGAGAGATGACCCGCTGGGGATAAATTGCTTAATCAAAGCAATTATCCAAAAGATGATGGGATATCAATACCGAATATTGGATAAAGATATCCGTCAAGGAGGGGATTACATCTACCGGATACTTGGTAGAAAACCACAGAGAAGTAACCGTCACCGATTAAGGATGAGCAAAACAGTTACTCTGCAAAGGGGATACAAATAGGGTTTACAACTATCGGTATAAGGGTAGAAAACCACAGACTCCGCCGGGGATAAGATGAACGATTACTGGTTACTGAGCAATCATTCATTTACACCACGGGGGAAGTGTAAGAAACAGCCAAAAGAGGCTAATCTAGGATCAAACTAGATAGGCACGCTGAAACAAGACTTGTCCCTATGAGGATATAACTCAACGGGGAACTCCATCCCAATATATGTGTTGGGAGGAAACAGAAACAACCATCATCCACGAGGGTATAAATCAGTGGGGAATACGAGAGGAAAGATAAATACTTTCTGCTTACGGGACTGACTCTATATGGGGAGATCAGACACCAGCATCTGCTTGGGGAAACATAATACCCTTAAGCAAGAAAATAGCAAACAGAGATATATGGCAAATAATGCATCATGAATATTTGAATGCTATCAATATGCACATATGCATGGTTTATGTATGATGAATGCTGACAAACAGATATTTCTAACACCAACAGGTCCAACGGACGAGCGTCCGGTACTACATCTCAAGAGAGAAAGCCAAGCCTACTAGAGGACATCTAGTCAAAATATCTGCAGGAGAACCAGACTACTGCTAGGGAAAAAGGGTCACCACACAGGTAAGACCCATCGTAGAAACAAATCTACTGGGGAACTCATCAAAGAGGAGGATGGAACTCTGTGGGGAATAACCACCAAATCAGAAGTTTCCACGGGCCATCAAATACTGCCCTAATGAGATCACACCTGCTGAGGAGGAAGAATCACAACTCTGCTGCAGGAAAGAGGAATGAATAATCCTACCAATCACTCTGCTCGGGAGAAAACCACAAAAGGCTCCAGAGAAAAAGGATACAAGCATGCCAGGAATACGAACAAATGTCTCACCCTGTCGAGAATCTTACCATCCTTGGGAGAGCACTGAAGACATCCTCAGTATCCCCTCATCTCTGTGAATGTTCACTTTGTTTAAAAACAATTTATGAAAGATTTGAATAAAACAATGATATATTTTTTTCAATTAAAACATGTAAAACGTTTGTTGAAATAGAACCAAATAAGAGGGCAAATAATTGGATAAAGGCTCAAATTTAGTTGATGGAATGGTAGTCTGCAAATGGCAAGACTCCATAGATCTTTTCAAATTTGAAATTGGTGATATATATTGGAAAAGGGCTACATTGAACATAATGACCATTTCTCTACCAATTCTGAATCCGATGTATTTGAAGCTTTGGTTGATAATGATTGAGCGAAAATCTCTGATGGATGACAGTTGTAAAGCAAAGTCTTGTCAGGATGCAGTTACTTGCCAGATCCCTAATTTTTGCATAGATTGCCCGAGGTTAGGTACTCAATCTAGCGGGATATATTCACCATTTTTTATGTCTCTAACTTTTGCCTGGATCGCCCTTTCGGGTTTTCAATCCACCGAGACGCTCATTCTTGCCTAAGCCGCCCTTTCGGGTTTTCAACTTAGCGAGCTATTCTGTTTTTATATTTTTTAGGCGAAGTATTTCTTGATTGCATCTGAATTCACAGGACGAGTGAAATCCTCCCCATCCATAGTTGTAAGTATCAATGCACCGCCTAAAAAGGCCCTCTTAACAACATATGGACCTTCATAGTTTGGAGTCCACTTGCCCCTGGAATCGGGCGTGAAAGACAAGACTTTATTGAGCACAAGGTCACCTTCTCGAAACACACGAGGCTTGACCTTCTTATCAAAGGCTTTCTTCATCCTTTGTTGACATAACTGACCATGGCACATGGCAATCAATCTTTTCTCTTCTATCAAATTCAACTGGTCATAACGATTCTGAACCCATTCAGCATCAGTCAACTTGGATTCCATCAAGACTCTCATTGATGGGATCTCCACCTCTACTGGGAGCACAGCCTCCATACCATAAACAAGAGAGAAAGGGGTTGCCCCTGTTGAAGTGCGGACAGAAGTACGATATCCATGTAAAGCAAATGGCAACATCTCATGCCAATATTTGTACGTAACAACCATCTTTTGGATAATTTTCTTGATGTTTTTATTGGTAGCTTCAACAGCCCCATTCATCTTAGGTCTGTAAGAAGAAGAATTATGATGCGCAATCTTGAACTCACTACACAGTTCTTTCATCATCTTGTTGTTCAAGTTAGATCCATTATCAGTAATGATCTTGTCTGGCACACCATAGCGACATATGAGTTTATTCTTGATAAACTTTACAACCACCTGCCTGGTCACATTTGCATATGACGCCGCTTCAACCCACTTAGTGAAGTAATCAATTGCTACGAGAATGAATCTGTGTCCATTGGACGCTTTCGGCTCTATCATGCCAATCATGTCGATTCCCCACATGGAGAAGGGCCATGGTGATGAAATCACATTCAGAAGTGTCGGAGGAATATGAATCTTATCCGCGTAAATCAGACACTTATGGCATTTCTTCACATACTTACAGCAGTCATACTCCATTGTCAGCCAATAGTAGCCTGCTCTCAACATTTTCCTAGCCATGGCATGTCCATTGGAATGCGTACCAAATGAACCCTCATGGACCTCAGTCATTAACAGGTCTGCTTCGTGTCTATCCACGCATCTGAGTGTAACACCTCAAATTTGCACCTCCCATTTTGTACATTCATTTTCATTTTAGGTCATTAGCATTGCATTGTCCACTGCATAGCATTACATTGTCCATTGCCCAAGTGCAAGTCATCATTCAAGACTGGTCAGGAGATCCAGTTGTGCAAGCAAGCAAGTGCATTTCCTATTGAGGCAAAGCCCTAGGGTTGGTTCATTGAGTTCATATGACCTAGGGATCATTTTGAAGTGGTTTGGCCAAAGGTTGGATGCTCAAGGCTCATCAGTCATTGATCAATTCATCTGAAACCCTAGAAAGTCAACCAAAGTCAACTGTGCATTCAATCATGGATTTGAAGGTGGGAGATGGTTAGAGAGGCCTCATTCATGTCCATACAAGTCTCATTTGACATTTCAAACATCAACAATGAAGAATTTGAGGTCAGGTGAAAAGTTTCCAAAAATAGTAAGTGACCTGTAATTTGAAAATTGCCAAAAATGGAAAGGTTTTCTCCTCAAGTTTACATCATCAAGAAAGCTTCAAATGAAATTGTGTCCAACATGAAAGTTGAATATCTTGTTCTCCCATTTTCAAAAAGTCCCAGAACATGAATTTCCCATGTGTGGTTGGCAAGATATGGATCAATCATGAGCAAAGGAATTTGAACTTCACAAGTGCATAACGTTTGAACCATAAGGCCAAATGAGATGGTTCTTTTTGGAACATTTCTCTCTTGATCTCTACTATCCAATTCATGCATCACATACCATGCACTTCCATTACAAAAATTTTGCATTTTCCATTTGAATTTTGGAGGGAATTTCCAAATTCAAAAACTATGCATTGTTTTCACTTCCAATCATGTGCATTTGGCTCAAAACAGGTTTTGCAAGTGAATTAAGAAGAAAATCGTGTACTGTAGCATTCATTTCATGCATGAGGGTGCATTGGACAATTTGCACTTACACCTTGGATTTCACTAATTCCAATTGTATTTGCCTAATTATGATTAGGAGCATCATTAGCAGCTCATATATGAACATAATAATAACAGAAAACGGGGTTGACATTTCATTTTGCTCAGATCTAGATCTCATTCACCAATCTTCACATTTTTTTCTCTCAACTTTTCTTCAATTTTCTTCACAAACATTGCTTTGATCTTGATTAATCTATGATCCACAAGCATTTTTGAGTTGGATTGAAGCAAGATTCGAAGGATTACATGCATATTTGAGGACTGTTGAAGATAACCTCCATCAATGGCAGTTGGAAATTCCAGCTAGATCGTGCAAGATCAACCTCCAAACCTTCATCCAAATCATCATCCAAGAGCTAAAGAAGGACTGTTTGGACATTACAAGGCTTTAAAGCAGCAAATCCAGTTCTGCACTTCAATTAAGGTCAGAAATCGATTCTCATAATTCGTGAAATTGATGTATGCATGTTGTAGACCTTTCTTAGGTGATTAATCTGAGCTTTGTTCCATGAAATTTCATTAAGAAATGACCTAGTTATGTTGATTCTAAGTTTGACATGTGAATGTTATCTTGCTCGATCCATTCATGATAATGAGAATTAGCAAAATCTAAGCCTGGCATGATGTTGTATGTTGAAAGACGAGTGTAATGATGTGCTGGAATTGGATTTATGTGCAAAAATTTTCTTGAGTGCATGAACGCGTATGAACATGAAGAACACCTAGGGTTTCTATTTCCAGAACTGGTTTGATCCGTTTGAGCCCATGTTTGCATGTTATTTCATGTTTAAAGCCATGCAATGGTACACAGTGGCATCAGCGTGGCGAAACGATTGGTCCAGATTGATTCCCAGCGCCACATGTACTTAAGTGAAACGACACGTTTCACTTAAGAAGCGCCTAGTTTTATTGTTAGCGCGGATCGATCCTTGGCTGAGACATGTCCATAATTGCCTTTTGCATTTTTCCCTCCATGTTCATGTATGCTTGTTTATGTGTTTTTTTATTTTTCTCTCCACTTCCAAAATTCATATCTCCATGAATATTAATCCAATTGGCCTGGGATTTTTTGCATGATGTTCCTCAAGATGTCTAGTATTTTATGGTTATTTTTCCAGAAATTGTGCACGGATGTAATTTGTTTTGGCTTAGGGATTATTCACATGTGTGCTTTCTTGTACCTACCTTGCCATTTGATTCATGAAATGATGAGGTTTTATCCAATGATTTTGAAACTTTGCATGCTTAAACTAGACATCCTAATTGACATTTTGGTATAGAGTTTGTATTTTTCTCATTTCTGGTTGTTGAGTTATGATCTGGTTAATGTAGGTGTGACAATGTGTGTCACACCATTGCTTGCTCAACTTGTGGATTTTCTTTACCATGCCAATTAAATGCCAATTGATGAGATTTTTGGCATGTTGCTTCTTCTGGATGTTAGGATTGATCATGAATTTTTGTAGAAATTTTGGATACATTTCTGATTTGTTTGACATTTTTCTTTCTGGCTTGTCATTTGTGAACTTTTGGATAGTCATGAACTTAGATGATTTTTGAAATGCTTGATGTTTATCATATGGATTTGAAATTTTTCACATTGATTCTAGACACTTTGAAGTTTATTGTGGCTTTGGTTTGATACATTTATCATGTTTGGATTCTGTTTTAGGCTTGTTCTAAGTTGATGTAGCATTTTGTGCCCTAATTGAGCTTGTTTGTGCTTGCCTTGCCTTATGGAATTTATTTTCCATGCTTCTACTTGTCCAAATGCCTTCATTTTTGGTGTGCTGATCATGTGATGTGTTCTGTTTAGCCATGATTTTTATTGAGATTTATTGAATCATTTTTGAGTTGATGTGGATTGGTTCATTCTGTTTGCTTCAATGAGCTTTCAACTTGCATGCTTTGCCTTATGTGCTTTGTGAAATGAAATTGGTTGATGATATTGATATGAGACCACTTGGATATTGTTCCTAATTGATTAAGCTTGATTTATGCCAATTTTCATGTTCTGTTTTGAATTATTTCTCCCTCTTTGACCCTAGGCCTTGTCCTAGTGGTTTGTGCTTATGTTTGAGCTTTGTTTTCAGGATAAGAAGCACAATTGCCATACTTGATGATGTTCACTCATTTGGGGTTGATCCATTGCTTGTTGATGACTAATCTTGAGTTTTTTCTGTAGGCTTTGATACTTAAGCCTAGGCCTTGTGGCTTTCACCTTGGTGTATTGTTGTTTATCTGTTTGCTTGTGTACAGTTGACTGTGGACCATTAACTGTTTGTTTGATTTTGGTTGTATACTGATTGTGTTGGATTGTTTTCAGGTACATTAGTTGCTTTAGTTCATTGTGAACTTGCTTTTGCTTTGCTTGGTTGCATAAGCACTGAGGTATAATTTCACTAACTTCATGTAGTCTGGAAGACCTGTCCTGTTACTTGGGCAGGCACCTGTCTGAAGTCCTCCTTAAGAGGCAATGCTTGTGTTTGTTTATTTTTGTGCCAAGCAGGAAAAGACCTTTGATAAGGCAATTGGCAGATAAAAGAGATGTGTAGTCCATCTCCTGCTATTCAGTGTGTCATCCCTTTGCTCACATTACATGTTGATGCATTGTGGATATTAACCCAAGATCCTTGTTGAGTCAGTCATGTGGATAGAAGAGTTCCTGCTTTCTGAACTCCCACACCTTCTATTTGAGTCAAGCTCTCCCAGGCCAGGGATAAGAGCTGTGAAGTCTTATCTTCACTTCCCATTTCATCTGCTTCACCCTAACTCTCAATGTTAGGGTTAAGAGCTAACATCACCCGATTCCAGTTGGCTTGTGTTTCACAGCCTAACCTTGTGTGAGCCCACTTTGTGTGTATATAGTGTGTGCTATTTGTGTGATTGTTTGCTTTGCTTGTGCTGCTTAGGTTTAGCTTGCTCCCTGTGCAAGTTAGATAGAAACCTTGACCTAGGACCATGGTGAATTTGCATGATAACTATTAGGCTCGAGTTAGTCTCCCTTCTAGTATGTCATTTCCCAGTCTCTGGTTAGGCGAGTCCTTTTTCCCTGCGTAGGGGAACTACGTCGCCCTGATTCTCATACCAGATGAGGTACGTAGGCAGGAGATGAGCTGATCTCTCCGGGCGCCCTTTTTGTTTTGTCTTGTGTGTGTTAGGAGATGGATGTAAGACCAGCGATTGGCATTCCGTATCCTTTTGTTGTGTGCTTGGAGTCCGATGTAAGCCCAGCGATTGGCATTTGGTTTCTAGTGTGGGTGTGTTTGGTTCGGAGTCTGATGTAAGTCCAACGATTGGCATTCGGTTTCCATGTTTGCCTGTTTGTGTGGAGTTTGACGTAAGTCCAACGATTGGCAGTCGGTTTTCTGTGTGGTTTTGTTTGGCGTGCGTTAGCCGAGCTACGAGTGCTCTGATTCTTCTCTAGTCCGAGAAGATACGTATGCATAGGATGCGACATCCTAGCGAGCACGTTTTCCTCTAGCCCGAACTACGTCGACTCTGATGTCTGTGCTTGACAGACTACGTAGGCCCAGGATGCGATATCCTGCCGAGTTAGTTTCTTTTGTTTTCTGTGTCTCTTTCAGCCAGTGTTTGATGTTTGAGCAGTGTTTAGTAACCTTTATCCTTCCTTTTGTGCGTGGATCCCGTCGAGTACGACGGATGCGTAGGGGTGCTAATACCTTCCCTTCGCATAACCGACTCCCGATCCCATTCTCTTTGGTCGCGAGACCATGTCTTTTCCAAGTTTACTTCGAGCGTTTCCTTTCCCTCTTTTGGGATAAATAACGCACGGTGGCGGCTCTGTTGTTTCGTTTTTCCTCCGGTTTTTTCGCGTAATGCAACAGCTGGCGACTCCACTGGGGAATATAGAGAAGTTGACCTCTTGCTGGTCCATCTTCCCTAAGCGAGTCTCTCCTAGCGCTCTCTAGGTTAGGGTTTTGGTTGCTGTTTGCTGTTATTTATTGCATTCATTTATTTATTATTTGCATTTATGTGTGCATTAATGTTTGCATTCATTCATATTCATCTGTGTTGGCTGTGTTGTGTTCTCTCTGTTGGGGTGGGAGTTACATGAGGTAAAAGGCCCAATACCCAGGCTATGAGTGAAATCTAGGAAACCTAGGAATAGAGTGATTCATGGGAAGCGGGTGGTATGCGCCACTTAGCGGAACATTGATATCACGAGTAGTTCAGACTCTGATGGGGTATTATCGGTGCATACATCGGGTGTGCACAGGATGATATTCTTGAAAGGGTTGTTTATCCTGCGTTTCTTCCGACCTTACCCTGGCCTAGATGACACCCGTGAGTGGGGAGGGAATGATCATTATTACAGGTACAGTTGGTGACTTGTCGGTGACTTGGTGGTGACTTGTGGTCCTGTTGGTGACTCTTGGTTCTTCAGATGACAGTTTATCAGATGACTTTGGGTTTCAGATGAATTGTGGTTCCGAGTTCAAGATGAAGCTTTGATCCTGTGTTCCGAGACGCACAGCCTGCCAGTCTTGTCTGCATCATTTGCATCATAGCATGTTTATTTTCAAAAAGATACGCAATAAAAAAAATGAAAAAAGAAAAAAGAAGAAAAGAAAAAAGCTAACCTTTGCATGCATATCATTTCTCAGGTATATTCCAGAGTCTGTTCACTGATAGAGATGGCAACAGTCCCAGAGTTGAAGCGGAAGACTTGTTCCTACATTTTTCACCGTGAGCCTTTGACGTCTCTGATAGAGTTGAGCAACCTTGTGATCAGTGGAAATCAGAAGGGGTTCGTTGATCGGTATGGGGATATTCTGATGTTGTTGAGGATGGTAGTTGATCCGATGCCATTGCAGACTCTTCTACAGTTCTACGACCCAGAGCTTCGTTGTTTTACCTTTCAGGATTATCAGTTGGCGCCTACTCTTGAGGAGTATTCCATCTTGCTGAGTATTCCTATCCGGTATTAGGTTCCTTTCTTGGATGTGCCTAAAGAGGTTGATTTCAGAGTCGTTGCTAGAGCTCTCCATTTGGGTATCAAGGAAGTCAGTGATAATTGGAGGTCCAGTGGGGATGTCGTGGGTCTGCCTTTGAAGTTTCTGTTGAGGATTGCCAGAGAAGAAGCAGAGAAGGGGAATTGGGAAGCTTTTCATGCTCAGTTAGCTGTTATGATCTATGGGATTGTCTTGTTCCCGAGTATGCCCAACTTTGTGGACTATGCTGCAGTCATTATCTTCATTGGAGGAAATCCAGTTCCTACTCTGTTAGCTGACACTTACTATGCTATCCACAGTAGGCATGGTAAGGGTGGAGCTATCAGATGTTGCCTGCCACTTTTGCTCAGATGGTTCTTGTCTCTCCTGCCAGTCAGTGGACCTTTTGTGGATGCTCAGGGCATTCATAGGTGGACTCAGAGGGTTATGTCTCTTACTTCATATGATATCAGATGGCAATCTTACCGGATGGATGTGCGTGATGTTATTATGAGTTGTGGAGAATTCCGGAATGTGCCACTTGTAGGGACTAAGGGTTGCATCAGTTACAACCCGGTTCTTTCTCTTCGCCAGTTGGGGTTCGTGATGAATGGAAGACCACTTGATGCTGAGATAGCTGAGAGTGTATATTTTGAGAAGCGAAGTGACCCTGTTAGCTTGGAGCGAGTGGGAAGAGCTTGGAAGTCTATTGGTGTCCAAGATGAAGCTGTCTTAGGGAAGAAGTTTGCCATTGCTATGCCTGACTACACTGAGTGGGTCAAGAAGAGAGTGGAAACTTTGTTGTTGCCCTATGATAGGATGAATCCTTTGCAAGTGCAACCACCTTTGATCCTTGCTGAGAGTGTACTTGCTGAGCAGTACAAACAAGCCCTGATGGAGAATCGCAGGTTGAAGGAGAAAGAGCAAGATGCCCAGATGGAGTTGTACCAAGCCAAAGCTGATAGGTTGAATTTGACTCATCAACTCAGAGACATCCAGAGTGTAGATGTGGGTGGAGTAAGGAGCAAGAAGAGATCTTATGAAGAGATGGAGAACTTGCTGAATGCAGAGCACCGAAAGTGTTTGAGATTGCAGAGAGCTGAAGCCAGTTATCTGAAGAAGATCAGAGAATTGGAGAAGCAACTCAGAGACAAAGATATCCAGTTGAAGAAGGAAGTCGACCAGAGACTTGCATCAGAAAACCAACTTGGAGGAGAAGTTATAGAGCTCAGAAGACAGTTGAAGGAGAAGATTACTCCCTTGCCAGAATGTTCAGAGTGTGACCTGTTGATAGACCAGTGTCACTACTTGAAGACGCTCATTCCTGGAAGTCGTTTGTCTTAGCTTGTATTTCTGATGTGTATGTTGAGAATCACCCCCAGGCTTGTTGGGTCGGATTCATTGTTGTACTTTGATCTACTCAGGATCTTTGTTGACATTGTTGTATGATCCTGTTGCTCATATATAGAAGAGGTTGTTGATTTCACTCTGTACTCATTGATCTTGTGTATGTTGTTTCTGTGCTTCCTGTGTTGGTCTTGCTGCAGGTTGCCATCTTTTGAAGATGAATCAGGCTCTTTGAATGCCTGAGAAATGAACATATCATGTGCACCATATGCATTAGCATCATACTCATCTCATTTTGCATAACAGGTGTTCTTGCTCGCGACTTCTCACTCTGGTTCCTGTGTCAGGCAGGATAGCTGATCAGAGACCGCACCGGTATTCAACCAGACTCAATCAACAGAGAAGTATGGATCAAGTTCAGACGGAGTTGGCTGAGATGAGGGCAAACATGGCCCAGTTTATGACGATGATGCAAGGGGTTGCGCAAGGTCAGGAGGAGCTTAGAGCCCTGGTTCAGAGACAAGAGACCGTGATTCCGCAGTCCAACCGTGCGTCGCCGGTGGGTGTGCCTGTTCATGAGAATGTTAATGTTGCTGCTCCCGCCAATGACTACGCTGTGGGTGAAGAGTTAAGGGGGATTAGAATCAACGGACATCCTCTTGCTGCAGAGACTGTCAATGCCAGAGCTACCCGGGCTCCTGTTCGTCATCCTGCTCCAATTGTTGATAAACAAGAGGACATGTTCACATTGCTGAGTGGAGATGATGAAGTTGTTGGGAGAATTGAGGATAGGGATCGTAAGGTGGATGCCCTTGCTGAGAAGATAAGAGCCATGGAATGTCAGAATTCCTTGGGTTTCGATGTGACCAATATGGGTCTAGTGGAAGGGTTGAGGATCCCTTACAAATTCAAAGCACCCTCATTTGACAAGTATAACGATACTTCTTGCCCTCGCACCCATGTGCAGGCTTATTATCGGAAAATCTCTGCTTACACCGATGACGAAAAGATGTGGATGTATTTTTTCCAAGATAGCTTATCCGGGGCTTCCTTGGACTGGTACATGGAACTGAAGAGAGATTCTATCCGATGCTGGAGGGATCTGGGGGAGGCCTTCTTGAGGCAATACAAGCACAACATGGACATGGCGCCTAGCCGGACTCAGCTGCAGAGTCTTTGTCAAAAATATGGAGAGAGCTTCAAGGAGTACGCCCAGAGGTGGCGTGAACTGGCTGCTAGAGTACAACCCCCTATGCTGGAGAGGGAATTAACTGACATGTTCATTGGTACTCTACAAGGTGTCTTCATGGACCGGATGGGAAGCTGCCCATTCGGAAATTTTTCAGATGTGGTTATCTGTGGTGAGAGGACAGAGAGCTTGATCAAGGCTGGTAAAATTCAAGATGTTGGGTCCTCGTCGTCCAAGAAACCGTTTGCTGGGGCACCTCGTCGGAGAGAGGGTGAAACGAATGCTGTTCAACACCGCATAAATCCGAACAGAAATCAGTATCGTCAGGTTGCTGCTGTGACCATTCCAGCACCTCAACAACGTCAACAACAGCAACAACAGAGAGTTCAACAACAAATGCCACAACAACAACAACAGCAACGTCCGTATCAACTGAGGCAAAGGATGCCTGATAGACGTTTCGACCCACTGCCAATGACCTATGCTGAGTTACTGCCTGAGTTGCTCAGACTAGGGTTTGTCGAATTGAGGACTATGGCGCCGTTGACAAAGATACCACCTGGGTATGATGCCAACGTGCGTTGTGACTTTCACTCTGGTGCGCCGGGACACCACATTGAAAACTGCAGGGCTTTCCATCATAAAATCCAGGACCTGATTGATGCCAAAACTATCAATTTTGCTCCTGTGCCAAATGTTGTAAATAACCCTATGCCGCCGCATGGTGCGCACCGAGTAAATAGCATTGAAGGGGCAGAAGCTGAAGATCTTGTGGTTAGTGTTGAAGATGTTCAGACTTCTTTGCTGGTTGTGAAGGGTCGTTTATTGGATGGTGGTGTCTACCCGGGCTGTGATCAGAATTGTGTTGATTGTGCTGAGTCTGAAAATGGTTGTGAACGGTTAAGGGCCGGTATCCAGGGTTGGATGGATGAGGGTTGTCTGCAATTCAGTCGGGCTGTAAAGGATCGTGGGTCAGTGTCAACTGTCACCATCTATTTTAAACCGTCTGAAGGGCGTGGTCAGAGGGTTAGTGCGCCCACAACAAGTGGTACTCCTGTTACCATCTCTGCACCTGTAACCGCCAGCAATCCAACTACCATTGTTGCGCCAGTCAGAAGGGCTGTGGATAGTCGGGCTGTTCCGTGGAAATATGATAACGCGTATCGCAATAATCGGAGGGCTGAGAATCAGGCTAGGCCAGCATGTCAAGCGCCTGTGACTATTGGTGTGCCGGTGAGAACTCCTGTGGTTGCAAGTCCAGTTGTGGACAACGTTGGAGGGCCAGGAGGATTTACTCGCAGTGGACATTTGTTTTCTCCACAACCGCTAAGAGACAACAACGCCGAGGCTCTCGCCAAGGCTAAGGGAAAACAGGCTGTCGTTGAGGAGGAACCGGCTCAGAAGGAGGTGCCTGAGGGTTCGTTTGAAAAAGATGTGGAGGAGTTCATGAAGATTATCAAGAAAAGTAACTACAAGATTGTAGATCAACTTAATCAGACTCCGTCCAAGATTTCAATACTCTCTTTGCTGTTGTGCTCTGAGGCACACCGTAATGCCTTGTTAAAAATGCTGAATATGGCTTACGTGCCTCAAGAGATTTCTGTCAACCAACTGGAAGGTGTGATCGCCAACGTGAGCACCAGGCATGGTTTGGGGTTTACTGACCTAGACCTAACGCCTGAGGGACGTAATCTTAATAAGGCCTTGCATATAACTATGGAGTGCAAGGGTGTTGTTTTGTCTCACGTGTTGGTAGACATTGGCTCGTCGCTGAATGTGTTGCCCAAGCAAATTCTGAAGAAGATATCTGTTGAAGGGGTTGTGCTTACTCCGAGTGACCTGATAGTTCGTGCATTCGACGGATCCAAACGTTCTGTGTTTGGTGAAGTTACCTTGCCGGTGAAGATAGGTCCGGAGGTTTTTGATATCATCTTCTATGTTATGGACATTCAGCCCGCTTACAGTTGTTTGTTGGAGCGTCCGTGGATCCATGCAGCAGGGGCAGTTTCGTCAACTCTCCACCAAAAGTTGAAGTATGTCTGGAACGGTCAGATTGTGACCGTGTGCGGTGAAGAAGATATTCTGGTGAGTCACCTATCCTCTTTCAAATATGTAGAGGTGGGTGGCGAGATCCACGAAACCTTATGCCAGGCATTCGAGACTGTTGCTCTCGAGAGGGTGGCGTTTGCTGATTAGAGAAAGTCGGGTGCTGCGATTGCATCATACAAGCAGGCCAAAGAGGTTGTTGACTCTGGCAAGGCAGAAGGCTGGGGCAAAATGGTGGATTTGCCTATCAAAGAGGATAAGTTCGGTATTGGCTATCAACCCTTGCAGGCGGAGCAGGGTGTACAAGTAGGTCCGAGTACCTTTACCAGCGCGGGGCTGATGAATCACGGTGACGTCTTTGCGGTCGGCAGTGAAGATGGTGACAGTGATTGTGATTTCGACAACTGGGTTCGCCCGCGTGCTCCAGGGGAGATGATCAACAATTGGATAGCCGAAGATGTGGTCCAAGTTACTCTTCAAGCAGAGTAATTTTCTTTTGTTTTTTCATTCTGCACAAAACCCTACGTTCTGCCCAAGACGTAGTGGTTCATTGTAGGGCCTCAGCATGTTTTCAATGATTATCATTAATAAAGGACGTTTTGCAAACAATTTTGTGATCCCTGTCTTTCTATCTTTGTTTTCATTTTTCAAAAAAAATAAAAATGGCAATGTTTTTGTTTTTGTGACTTTATTGAACTCTTTTTTCTAAAACAAAGCATTAAACATGCAGAAGTGATCCTATGGCATCCACTATGAACAGTTCTATTATGGCTCAGTACGATTTCAACAATCCCGTCTACCAAGCTGAAGAGGAGAATGAGGAAGACAGTGAACTCCCTAAAGAATTGGTCAGATTGCTGAAGCAAGAGGAAAGGGTCATCCAACCTCATCAGGAGGAGTTGGAGATTGTGAATCTTGGTACTGAGGACGCCAGAAGGGATATTAAGATCGGGGCTGCTTTAAAGACAGAGGTCAAGAGCAGGTTGATTGAGATACTGAGAGAGTATGTTGAGATATTCGCCTGGTCTTATCAATATATGCCTGGGCTGGATACCGATATTGTGGTGCATAGACTACCTCTCAGAGAAGATTGTCCTTCGGTCAAGCAGAAACTTCGCAGAACGAGTCCTGATATGGCTGTTAAAATCAAGGAAGAAGTTCAGAAGCAGTTTGATGCTGGTTTCTTGTCAGTGACGACTTATCCCCCGTGGGTGGCCAACATCGTTCCCGTGCCGAAGAAGGATGGCAAAGTCAGAATGTGTGTCGATTACCGGGATTTGAATAGAGCGAGTCCGAAAGATGACTTCCCATTACCTCACATTGATGTATTGGTTGATAATACGGCTCAATCCTCGGTATTCTCTTTCATGGATGGTTTTTCTGGGTATAATCAGATTAAGATGGCGCCAGAAGACATGGAAAAGACGACATTCATTACGCCTTGGGGCACGTTCTGTTATAAGGTGATGCCATTTGGGCTGAAGAACGCCGGTGCTACCTATCAGAGGGCTATGACGACTCTCTTTCATGACATGATGCACAAAGAGATTGAAGTGTACGTGGATGATATGATTGCGAAGTCGCAGACAGAAGAGGAGCACTTGGTTAATTTGCAGAAGTTGTTTGATCGGCTGAGAAAGTTCAAACTGAGGCTGAATCCAAACAAGTGTACGTTTGGGGTGAGATCTGGGAAGCTGTTAGGCTTCATTGTCAGTGAGAAAGGGATTGAGGTTGATCCAGCGAAGGTCAAAGCTATTCAAGAAATGCCTGAACCGAAAACGGAAAAGCAAGTCCGTGGGTTTTTAGGGAGGTTGAACTACATTGCAAGGTTCATATCTCACCTAACTGCCACGTGTGAACCAATTTTCAAATTGCTAAGAAAAGATCAAGCAATCAGTTAGAATGATGACTGTCAGAAAGCTTTTGACAAGATAAAAGAGTATTTACAGAAACCTCCAATCCTTATACCTCCAGTTCCAGGGAGACCTCTAATAATGTACCTATCAGTGACTGAGAACTCGATGGGGTGTGTATTGGGACAGCATGACGAGTCTGGTCGAAAAGAGCATGCTATATACTACCTTAGCAAAAAGTTTACCGACTGTGAAACAAGATATTCACTGCTCGAGAAAACTTGTTGTGCTTTGGTCTGGGCTGCTCGCCGACTGAGGCAGTATATGTTGAACCATACTACCTTGTTGATTTCTAAGATGGATCCAGTGAAGTACATCTTTGAGAAGCCGGCTCTCACCGGACGTGTTGCCCGTTGGCAGATGATTTTAACAGAATATGATATTCAGTACACGTCTCAGAAGGCCATCAAAGGTAGTGTTTTGTCAGATTACCTCGCCGAGCAACCGATTGATGACTATCAGCCTATGATGTTTGAATTCCCTGATGAAGACATCATGTATCTTAAGATGAAAGACTGTGAAGAGCCTCTTGTCGAGG
The DNA here is from genome assembly GCF_024323335.1 of Lathyrus oleraceus. Lineage (NCBI taxonomy): Eukaryota > Viridiplantae > Streptophyta > Magnoliopsida > Fabales > Fabaceae > Lathyrus > Lathyrus oleraceus. Next base: position 253,131,272 of record NC_066585.1, on the reverse strand, counting down.
AAGGATCGGATCCTGATGACAAGTGGACATTGATGTTTGATGGGGCTGTGAATATGAATGGCAACGGTGTTGGGGCAGTATTGATTAATCCCAAAGGTGCACATATACCTTTTTCTGCCAGGCTGACTTTTGATGTGACCAACAACGAGGCTGAGTATGAGGCTTGCATTGTGGGTATTGAAGAATCCATCGATCTGAGGATTAAGACTCTTGACATCTATGGAGATTCCGCTCTAGTGATCAATCAGGTCAATGGAGATTGGAATACCAACCAACCACATTTGATCCCGTATAGAGATTACACCAGAAGAATACTGACGTTCTTCAAGAAGGTGAAGTTGTATCACGTCCCCCGGGATGAGAATCAAATGGCTGATGCCTTGGCTACTTTGTCTTCTATGATCAAAGTTCATTGGTGGAATCATGTGCCACATGTTGCGGTGAATCGACTCGAGAGGCCTGCGTATGTGTTTGCAGCCGAGTCTGTTGTTGATGAGAAGCCGTGGTACTTTGATATCAAGAACTTCCTCAAGAGTCAGGAGTATCCTGAAGGTGCGTCGAAGAATGACAAGAAAACCCTGAGAAGGCTAGCTGGAAGCTTTTATTTGAATCAGGATGATGTGATGTATAAGAGGAACTTTGACATGGTCTTGCTCAGATGCGTGGATAGACATGAGGCAGACATGTTCATGCAAGAAGTGCATGAAGGTTCGTTTGGTACCCATGCTGGTGGTCATGCAATGTCTAAGAAATTGTTGAGAGCCGGTTATTACTGGATGACTATGGAATCCGATTGTTTCAAGTACGCTCGGAAGTGCCATAAGTGTCAAATCTATGCTGATAAGGTACATGTACCACCAAGCCCTCTGAATGTCATGAACTCGCCTTGGCCGTTTGCCATGTGGGGTATTGATATGATTGGGAAGATTGAGCCTACTGCTTCGAATGGACATCGCTTCATCCTGGTTGCGATTGATTACTTCACCAAATGGGTGGAAGCAGCTTCTTATGCTAATGTTACCAAACAAGTGGTTGCCCGGTTCATCAAGAAAGAAATCATCTGTCGCTATGGGGTTCCTGAGAGAATCATCACTGATAATGGTTCGAATCTCAATAACAAGATGATGAAAGAGCTTTGTAAAGATTTCAAGATTGAACATCACAATTCTTCTCCTTACAGACCGAAGATGAATGGTGCTGTAGAGGCGGCAAACAAGAATATCAAGAAGATTGTGCAGAAGATGGTCGTGACGTACAAGGATTGGCATGAGATGTTTCCTTCGCTTTGCATGGGTACCGTACCTCAGTACGTACGTCGACCGGGGCAACCCCGTACTCCCTTGTGTATGGTATGGAAGTTGTCCTACCAGTTGAAGTGGAGATCCCTTCTCTGAGAGTTTTGTTAGATGTCAAGCTGGAAGAAGCCGAATGGATTCGAACAAGGTTTAATGAGTTGAGCCTTATTGAAGAGAGACGGCTTGCAGCTGTGTGCCATGGGCAGTTGTATCAGAGAAGGATGAAGAGAGCCTTTGATCAGAAAGTGCGTCCTCGGAGCTATCAAACTGGTGATCTAGTTCTGAAGAGGATCCTTCCTCCCGGTACAGATAACAGGGGCAAGTGGACTCCTAATTACGAAGGTCCATATGTTGTGAAGAAGGTTTTCTTCGGTGGAGCCTTGATGCTTGCAACTATGGATGGTGAAGATTTTCCGTCCCCTGTTAACTCAGATGTAGTCAAAAAATACTTCGCATAAATTGACCCGTTGGACAAAAAGAATAAAATAGTCCAGGCAAAAAAGGGCATCCCGGCGAACCAAAAAACAGAAAGAAAAGGTTCGGGCAAAAATTAGGGATAAAAATGAAAAGAATTTGTACACCCAGTAAGTCGAAAACCCGCAAGGGCGGCTCAGGCAAAAATGGGTATCCCGGTGGATTGAAAACCCGAAAGGGCGATCCAGGCAAAAGAGGGATTAAAGCGAAGACTACAGTCTGAGTTATCTGTACTTCATCGCACTTCGTCGTCTGCCATCTCGAAAGATGTGATCGGTTCAGTCATTCTTCTCAGAAAGCAAGGGATTTGGGAGGAAAACTGATGATCTGTGAGTTATAACAGAATTGGGAAATAGTGGATGCCGTGTTCACATTGCCATTAGGATAGATTTTTTCCTTTTGTGCGCAATTACCTCTTTCTAGGAATTGCTTTCCGATGTATTCGCCTTTTCAGGCACATTTTCAATCAATAAAAGTCGTTATTCAGATAAATAGCTCTTTTGTTTTTATTTTACTATTTTGTTTGCAAAAAACGTCCGAATTTTTTATAAACATTGCATATAAAAACATGAAGGCTAAACAATAACGTGCTGAAAGATAAAACATTTGAAAATCATTTTGAATGTTGAGGACACTTGAGCGTATCTTATCCATGCAACCCCTGGGGCATGTATGTTGTGCTGTTTTGCAGGTTGTCATCTGTGAGGACGATTCCACAGCAGTTATTTCTCGAGCAAGTATGAGAGCTTTCAGAGTTGTTCTCTCCTGCAGAGACGCCTGTGGATAGTGCCTTCTATTTCCCAGCAGATCTAAGAATTGCCTATTCCCAGCAGGCCTGGAAGTGGGTTTATTCCCCAGCGAATATCTCCTCAGTTGAGATCCCCACTGAGTTGGAAGGATGTTGTATCCCCGGCGGAGTTATTAATGGAGTAGTTCTGTTTCCCAGCAGTCGGGCTTGAAGTACTGTTATCCCCAGCGTGGTCTTGAGCGCTTATCCCCAGCAGGGTTGTTTCTCCAGCGTGGTCTGGTATATTACTTTCCCCACCAGAGTATGCTCCTCCTCAGTAGATTGGTGTGTTATCCCCAACAGAGTTGCTTTCCCTAGCAGATCTCCCGAGCAGAGGTTTGTGTTGATGGTTTTCCCCAGCAAGTTCCCCAAGTGGATCCGGTTCGGTGAAGATTATCTCCAGCAGAGAGACCCAACCTAGGGATTGGATGAGTTTATTCCCCAGCGGAGTAGCATTTATTTCCCAAAACAGAGTTTATCCTACTTGTTGGCAGTTCTCCCCAGCAAGTTGTATTGATTATTTCCCCAAGCGGAGTCCCCGAGTGGATTGGGTCCTATAAAGGATGTCCCCAGCGGAGTCTATCCTTTCCCCAGCAACAGTGTTATTTCTCCAGCACGAGTGAGAAGTCGGTGCTCTCCCCGCAGAGTATTCCTCAAGCAGAGTCTCCCCACAGAGTTGGAGTATCTGATCAGTGTTGGCTCCCCAACCAGAGTTCATCATTTTGCATTTGGCATATAGTAATCATCGCATCCTCAAATCGCGTGGCATTTCCATTCATAATGGAGCATTACGCCATAGAAAAATTCAAACATATGCATTCATGTGTTGAAACCAATCAGACCATATCCCCGGCAGAGGCGGATCGTTGTTCAACAGTTGTGCGGCACATTTGCTACAGTTGCTCCTGACAGCATTCAGGATTGGTACCCCCCAGAGAGGTTTATTTCCTCATCCGTTGGTGACAGGAAAGCTTGCTTCTTCCCAGTGGGATCCCTAGCAAGTGTTTGGCCTTGCCTCGACATGTGTAGATGTCATCTTGTGATAACGGTCAGTGTCATGTTAGCACCCGCGTGTGTTATTTCTTTGGTGTCGGTACACACCATCTTTCGGTGTCGGTAAACATCGAGTCCCATCCCAGTCATTCATTAATGTCTGGTCGTATTTCTTTGGTGTCGGTAAACACCATCTTTCGGTGTCGGTAAACATCGAGTCTCGCACCGTCATCCGTTGATGTCTGGTCTTCTTTTGATGTCGGTAAACATCATCTTTCGATGTTTGTAATACCCTTAACCCTCCCCGGAAGTCACCTCTCCGTTGGTGTCGATAAACGATGAGTTTTTTCTATTCGTCCGTGGACGTCTAGTTTAATTATCCCCAATAAGATTCACCTCTCCGTTGGTGTCGATAAGCGTCGAGTTTTTCCTATTCGTCCGTTGACGTATAGTTGCATATTCCCCACAGCCATTCATTAATGTCTGTTGATTCCCCAAGCAGTTCTCCTCTTCGTTGGTGTCGATAAACGTTGAGTTTTTCCCTATGCGTCTGTTGACTTTTGGTTGAGTCATATTTTCTCTCCCCAGAAGAGTTACCTCTCCGTTGGTTTCGATAAACGTTGAGTTTTTCCTATTCGTCCGTTGACGTATAGTTGTACCCTTTCCCTCAGAGTTACCTCTCCGTTGGTTTCGATAAACGTCGAGTTTTTCTCATTTGTCCATTGACGTCTGATTGTATATCCTATTCCCCAGTCATTCATTAATGTCTGGACGATCCCCAGTCAGAGTTCCCCAGTAGAGTCGTCGGTAAACGTCCTGTCTGGTCACCTTTCTCCGTTGGTGTCGATAAACGTCGAGTTTCTCCTTCTCCGTTGGTGTCGATAAACGTCGAGCTTCTCCCGTTCGTCCGTTGACGTCTGGTCGAGTCTTTCCTAGTCATTCGTTAATGTTTGGTTACCTCTCCGTTGGTTTCGGTAAACGTCGAGTTTTTCCTAGTTGTCCGTTGACATCTGGATGTATTTCTCTCTTCCCCAGTAGGGTCTCCTTCTCCGTTGGTGTCGATAAACGTCGAGCTTCTCCTCCTCCGTTGGTGTCGATAAACGTCAAGCTTCTCCCGTTCGACCGTTGACGTCTGGTCGAGTCTTCCCATTCATCCGTTGATGACTGGTTACCTCTCCGTTGGTTTTGGTAAACATCGAGTGTTTCCTAGTTGTCCATTGACATCTAGATGTATTTCCCTCGCAGTCATCCGTTGATGTCTGTTACCTCTCCGTTGGTTTCGATAAACGTTGAGTTTTTCCTAGTCGTCCGTTGACGTCTAGTTGTGGTTTCTTTTTCCATTCATCGTCTTTCGATGTCTGGATGCGACTGTACCTTTGAGAAAAAGTCAAAATCCCCAGTAATAAATATCAGATCCCAGTTGTAGTTACTCTTGGATCCCCGCAGTGTGCAAATTTCTACGGTTCTTTGGTATTCAATCCCTGTTTACCCTGAAAGTCTGACAGTCGTTGCTCTCATCCGTTCGGGTTCCCAGTTGATTGAATAGGGGCAGTTGTAGCACCTCAAATTTGCACCTCCCATTTTGTACATTCATTTTCATTTTAGGTCATTAGCATTGCATTGTCCACTGCATAGCATTGCATTGTCCATTGCCCAAGTGCAAGTCATCATTCAAGACTGGTCAGGAGATCCAGTTGTGCAAGCAAGCAAGTGCATTTCCTATTGAGGCAAAGCCCTAGGGTTGGTTCATTGAGTTCATATGACCTAGGGATCATTTTGAAGTGGTTTGGCCAAAGGTTGGATGCTCAAGGCTCATCAGTCATTGATCAATTCATCTGAAACCCTAGAAAGTCAACCAAAGTCAACTGTGTATTCAATCATGAATTTGAAGGTGGGAGATGGTTAGAGAGGCCTCATTCATGTCCATACAAGTCTCATTTGACATTTCAAACATCAACAATGAAGAATTTGAGGTCAGGTGAAAAGTTTCCAAAAATAGTAAGTGACCTATAATTTGAAAATTGCCAAAAATGGAATGGTTTTCTCCTCAAGTTTACATCATCAAGAAAGCTTCAAATGAAATTGTGTCCAACATGAAAGTTGAAGATCTTGTTCTCCCATTTTCAAAAAGTCCAAGAACATGAATTTCCCATGTGTGGTTGGCAAGATATGGATCAATTATGAGCAAAGGAATTTGAACTTCACAAGTGCATAACGTTTGAACCATAAGGCCAAATGAGATGGTTCTTTTTGGAACATTTCTCTCTTGATCTCTACTATCCAATTCATGCATCACATACCATGCACTTCCATTACAAAAATTTTGCATTTTCCATTTGAATTTTGGAGGGAATTTCCAAATTCAAAAACTATGCATTGTTTTCACTTCCAATCATGTGCATTTGGCTCAAAACAGGTTTTGCAAGTGAATTAAGAAGAAAAT